>NW_003546466.1:129319-131421 GCF_000090795.2 Amphimedon queenslandica | reverse complement strand
CAGCCCTGATAACTTGATTGGATCAGTATTTCATCCAGTCAATGACTGTGGGTCATCCACAAACAAGTTTGTTGAGATAAGTGCCGTCAAAACAGACCTTCTTGTAACCAATTCTCTCCTCATTGGAGGACAGCAGAAAAAGGTGCAAAAAGTGATGTTTTTTGAGAAGAGGTGGATGGAGAACAACTTCATCGAGCCTCTTAAAGCAGTGCAGAGGAGACTCAACCGTCCAGCTCAACGTCGTATTGAGCCTCCCCCACGTCGTTACAGTCCTCCTGCTCGCCGTCGGGAAAGCAGTTCCTGCACAATACTCTAAAGAATGAACCATTGAACAATTAGTAATCCTACATTACCTTAGATTGGTATGTAGAAGGAGTGTAACTAGCTATATTGCATTAGTTAGTATTATTATAGCATTTAGTTCACTAGTTGTTTACAAAAACAATAAACTACCGGTAGTTTACATAATTTTGGCTTGATATTGTAATAACTATCATGTGCCAATTGTTATTGCTATAAAGCCCTATAAATTACTGGAGATTATTTCATTTTGCCACTATTAATTCATTTTAGATCCAATGGTATCAAATTATACAGCATGTACAATAGCAGAGACGTGTTTACAAAATTCTGACTTAATGCATGGTAGATATTGATAGTGAAATGTTTTGGGCCACACAAATTATTTACAAGCACGGTTATTTGTGTGATGGATTGTGGCCCAAATTGTTTTAGTACAATGTCCATCAATCACATGACTCTAGCAGGACTGATCGGTGATGGCAATTTACAGAATGGCTTCATTGTTGGAGAGGACAATACTGACGTGTGTAGTAACTATGTGTGGTTGTTTACACGAACATAAAAGAATGAAAGATAGTAAATACTTAAGTAGAGTAACGTGTTAATTGGCTTGATATCATAATATGAAGCTGTGTTGCTCTACAACCCTGTGTTTAATGATGATTGATATTGCTATTATCTAACAAATTTTAGCCTAAGTGCCAAAATTGTACTATACACAATAACAGGTCATAGACATGTGTGGAAGCAAGTTTTCCAAACATACCGGTATAGATTAGTATTCTCACTGACATTGAGGAATAAACTGAAAATGATATTTTTGAACAGTACAAATAATTTACATTACATCATTTCATCCAGTCATTAGTAATAAGCTGTAAACACATTTTGGTGTGTCCCTACTGAGTGGACTGTTTATTCTAGGCATACTATGTAAGGATGTCTGTGTAGTAATAAAGTGAAGCATTTCTTGGGTTCTTCACACTAATGAGTAATAATAAAAACACATTCCTAATCCTTATCACACTAGACGGGAGCCTAGCCAGTTGAGACTACTCATCAAATTTACTCTATTTTCTGTCCTACTACTGACCACAAGACTGATTTTCTAAGTATGTGTATCTGATTGTACATGAATGAATTGTAGATAACTACTGAATGTGCAATATCTTCCTTTAAGTCTATTACATTTATTAATTTCTTTATCATTCCATTGCAGTTATGGCTGCAGTATTGGGAAGGACTCTGGTACAGATAAAAAATGTAGGCAGATCAGTCAGCGTACCCAATGATCCAATAGCCAGGCTCATGTACTACTTTGATTGTGTCTGCACTTGCGTTGAACCCGATAGTGACTACACTATACGTCGCCTTAGAGATTATCGAAATTATCATCGATTGACCAGCGAAGAAGAGGCCCAACTCATAGTCCTCTGTCTTGCTCTCAGTCCTGATAACTTGATTGGATCAGTATTTCATCCAGTGAATGACTGTGGATCATCTACAAACAAGTTTGTTGAGATAAGTGCCGTCAAAACAGACCTTCTTGTGACCAAATCTCTCCTCATTGGAGGACAGCGGAGAAGGGTGCAAAAAGTCATGTTTTTCCAGAAGAGTTGGATGGACAGAAACTTCATCGAGCCTCTTAAAGCAGTGCAGAGGAGACTCAATCGTCCACCTCAACGTCGTATTGAGCCTCCCCCATGTCGTTCTCCTGCTCGTCGCAGAGAAAGAAGTTGCTGCATTATACTCTGAAGAATGAGCCATTGAACTATTAATAATGCTACATTACCTTTATG
>NW_003546466.1:124091-129309 GCF_000090795.2 Amphimedon queenslandica | reverse complement strand
AGGCTCATGTACTACTTTGATTGTGTCTGCACTTGCGTTGAACCCGATAGTGACTACACTATACGTCGCCTTAGAGATTATCGAAATTATCATCGATTGACCAGCGAAGAAGAGGCCCAACTCATAGTCCTCTGTCTTGCTCTCAGTCCTGATAACTTGATTGGATCAGTATTTCATCCAGTGAATGACTGTGGATCATCTACAAACAAATTTGTTGAGATAAGTGCCGTCAAAACAGACCTTCTTGTGACCAAATCTCTCCTCATTGGAGGACAGCGGAGAAGGGTGCAAAAAGTCATGTTTTTCCAGAAGAGTTGGATGGACAGAAACTTCATTGAGCCTCTTAAAGCAGTGCAGAGGAGACTCAATCGTCCAGCTCAACGTCGTATTGAGCCTTCCCCACGTCGTTCTCTAGCTCGTCGCAGAGAAAGAAGTTGCTGCATTATACTCTGAAGAATAAACCATTGAACTATTATTAATGCTAAAATACCTTTATGTTGTTTACAGGAATAATTAATGATAGTTTACATAATAGTCTATAGAGTAAAGTGTTGGCTTGATAATTGTTAATTATTATTATTATAAAGCTATTCCGCTATTATTCTAAAGTTTTAGATCCAATGGTATCAGACATCAGTGGCTGGATGGACAAATTTTTTGACACAAATGCATCATCCATGGCATGGTATGATAATGATGCTATAAGTGCAGGATAATTATAATCAAGTTATATAGGTAGCCAACTAAGCCAAGCCCTTATTTGTGGTAATAATGATCAAGAAGACCACTATAGGAGAGTGAATATACCGTTACATCAAGAGTACTCTTGGTTACATGGTTGACATCAATCAAGTCATGAATTTACAGAAAAAGATCAAATTGATTGTTTACACATGACTGATCCTTTATTTAAAAAGCATGCTTGCTTTATGATGCACAATGTAGCTAAGTTAGGTCATCCGATTTCATTCATAGGATTCATTACTGTACATCTAGACCTGTATATACATTATTCATATTCCATGAATCACATGACAACAGCTTTTTGAGTGTATAATAGCATCATCAGTTGAGAGTCAGGAGAAGACAGAAATACATGTCAATGGGGAGCAGGTTAAAATCTCTGTTTCCTAAAGTTTTATATAGTTTATGTTTTTGTTTTGGTTTCCTGATGATGACTATACTATGTGTCACCTGAGAGATTTTCAAAACTATTCTCGATTGACCAGTGAAGAAGAGGCTAAGCTTATTACGATATGCTACTGCTGATTGTGGGCCATTATCTAATAAATTTGTTGAGATAAGTGCAGTCAAGACTAATGTGCTTGTAACTGACTCTCTCCTCATTGGAGGGCAGCAGAGAAAGGTTCAAAGCATAATGTTTTTTGAGAAGAGGTGGATGGAAAACAACTTTATTGAACCACTTAAAATAGTGCAGAGGAGACTTGACCCTCCACCTCAATATTACCTGTGCTATTCAGTAAAGATCTTGCTAGCATAAAACTGCTGTTTCTTGCCACAGCTTAGTTACATTATAGACTTTATCAGGGTTAAAATAGAGCTGTCATTGTGCTATTTATCTTTAATACCAGGAGTGTTAATACCCAATAGTTCAATTGTATTCATTTATATTCTAATACTCATAACAGCCTACCTAATAAAAATTTTATTTGTCACTGTTTACTTAGCAAGCATAGTGAAACTATTCCTGGAATTGTCATGCATGAATAAAACTAGTCAGTATTTATAGTCGGGTCTTGGTCTAGCTGCCATATAACTACTAAATAGAATTTACTAGTTTTCTCTCTCTTTATTGTCCTGTCAGTCACTGAACATTAAACTGGTTTTTAAGTATGTTAATGTATTTGATTGTATTTATGATGTTTAGTTGCCCTGATTCAAAAGCAATTTCTGTCATTTTACAATTTTCATAAATCTCTATATTTCATTATTGCAGTTATGGCTGCTGTAATGGGGAGGACTCAGATACAGATAAAGGATGTAGGCAGATCAGTCAGCGTACCCAATGACCCAATAGCCAGGCTCATGTACTACTTTGACTGTGTCTGCAGTTGTGTTGAACCTGATAATGACTACACTATACGTCGTCTCAGAGATTATCAGAATTATCATCGATTGACCAGCGAAGAAGAGGCTCAACTCATAGTCCTCTGTCTTGCTCTCAGTCCTGATAACTTGATTGGATCAATATTCCATCCAGTGAATGATTGTGGATCATCTACAAACAAGTTTGTTGAGATAAGTGCCGTCAAAACAGACCTTCTTGTGACCAACTCTCTCCTCATTGGAGGACAGCAGAAAAAAGTACAAAGTGTCATGTTTTTCGAGAAGAGGTGGATGGAGAACAACTTCATTGAGCCTCTTAAAGCAGTGCAGAGGAGACTCAACCGTCCTCCTCAACGTCGTATTGAGCCTCCCCCACGTCATTACAGTCCTCCTGCTCGCCGTCGGGAAAGCAGTTCCTGCACAATACTCTGAAAAATGAACCATTGAACTATTAACAAGAGTTGCTATTAGTAATACTACATTAGCTTTTAGTATGTAGGAGTGCAAGTATATACTACATTTAGTTATTATTTCTTGTGTAGTTTACTGGAACAAGTACATGTAGTTTACATATAGTGTTGGCTTGCTGTCGTATAGTGTCCCAATTGTTATTGATATAAAGCCCTGTAGATTTATTTAGTATTGCTATTATTCATTTGAAATAAAGTTTTTGATCCAATGGGTGTCAAAATTATACAACGTTTACAATAACTGAGACACGAATACAAGATTTTTCTGACATTTGTAGAACTAATAGATCAAATCTATACAATCATGTTTGCTTTATCATCATAGTTTATGATGCATTCTAATTTCAGTATAATGTATACCTAAGTAGATCTAAGTTTATAGAATTCGCTATTGCAACATGAATTTCATCATATGACAGACTGAACAGCTGAGCTCAACAGCTTTTGTGAGTGTATAATGGCATCATCAGCTGAGAGTCAGGAGAAGACAGAAATACATGTCAATGGGGAGCAGGTCAAAGTTTCTGTACCCAATGACCCCATTGCTACCTTCATGTACTACTTCACACTGTCTCCAGCTGCTTTGAGCCTAAGTGCCAAAATTGTACTACACAATAACAGACCATAGGCACATGTGTGGAAACAAGTTTTTCAAAATTTCAAATAGCAACATGCCAGTAGATTATTATTTTCAATGATGTTGAGGAATAAACTGAGAATGAGATTTTTGAACAGTGCAAATAATTTACATTACATCATTTCATTCAGTCATTAGTAATATACTGTAAACACATTTTTGGTGTGTCACTATTGTTTATTCTAGATACCATGTAAGGACATCTGTGTAGTGAAGCATTTCTTGGATTCCTCATACCAATAAGTAATAATAAAAGCACAGCCCTAATAATTATTACACTAGACGGGAGCCTAGCTAGTTGAGACTACTCAAATTTACTCTATTTTCTGTCCTGCTACTGATCGCAAAACTAATTTTCTAAGTATGTGTATCTGACTGTACATGAATGAATGAATTGTAGTTAACTACTGAATGTGCAATATCTTCCTTTAAGTCTATTGCCTTTATAAATATCTATAGTAGTATTGTGCATTTTTTATATCATTTTTGCAGCTATGGCTGCAATAATGGGAAGGACTCAGGTACAGATAAAGAATGTAGGCTCATCAGCCAGTGTACCCAATGACCCAATAGCAAAGCTCATGTACTATTTTCATTGTGTATGTGGTTGTGTTGAGCCTGATGATGACTACACTATACGTCGCCTGAGAGATTATGAGAATTATCATCGATTGACCAGCGAAGAAGAGGCCCAACTCATAGTCCTCTGTCTTGCTCTCAGCCCTGACAACTTAATTGGATCAATATTTCATCCAGTCAATGATTGTGGATCATCCACAAACAAGTTTGTTGAGATAAGTGCCGTCAAAACAGACCTTCTTGTGACCAACTCTCTCCTCATTGGAGGACAGCAGAAAAAGGTGCAAAAAGTAATGTTTTTTGAGAAGAGGTGGATGGAGGACAGCTTCATTGAGCCTCTTCAAGCAGTGCAGAGGAGACTCAACCGTCCAGCTCAACGTCGTATTGAGCCTCTCCCACATCATTACAGTCCTCCTGCTCCCCCTAGGGAAAGCAGTTCCTGCACTATACTCTGAAAAATGAACCATTGAACTATTAGCAAGAGTTGCTATTAGTAATACTACATTAGCTTTTAGTATGTAGGAGTGCAAGTATATAGATCTACTGCATTTTATAGTATGTGGGATCACTGTTGTTGTTTCATGTCTAGCCTGGGGTTGTTGACAGGAACAAGTACATGTAGTTTACATAGTCTATTGAGTATAGAGTGTTGGCTTGATGTCATAATGGTTGTGAAGTTGTTACTGTTATAAGCCCCTGTAGATTTACTTAGTATTATTTCAATTGCTATACTTTTTTGAAATAATAAAGTTTTAGATTCAATGGTGTGTCAAAATTGCACAGCATGCGCAGAAATTTTCAACTTACAAACCATACAGAAAAAGGATTTATAAATGATTCATCCAAATGTTTTGGACCATTGTGTTTATATGCATGCTTCTGTATGTAAGCCACTCTAATGTGATTCATAGAATTCATTGCTGTGTCTGCATTATTCATAGAGTCAGCAACCTACTATCGCACACCATCGATATTCGAACACTTTTTCTCACAGTTCAGTGATCAGAAGCCAGTGACTATAATTTTATCTTGTAGATCAGATGTTCCTCTACAGCTGTAACAACTTTCATAGAGATCTGTCTTTGCTGTGTTTTTATAATAATTTTTAAGTAGAAGTTTCGAACACATGCAAGTTCGCATAGACGCCATGTATTGTCGTTCACCTATTTTCGCTAAGTAATGAAGTAACTGGCAAACAATTCATCATATTCATATGAAAGCCCTGTCTTTCTGCTCCATGATGCACTATTCAGTTACAAGAAAGAGCTAGTCTTCACCGCACTAGAGTTGATTCTTTGGAAGAAAAGACGCACATCAACATTCGTTCAAATTTTACATATTTTATTAATTTTTAAATAAAACTTAATTTTAAAAAATATTAAAATTTTTCTTTTGCCCATTAGCTCTTAACAAAAAAATTAAAATTGTCAAAAATTTGAACGAATGTTGATGTGTGTCTTCTCTT
>NW_003546466.1:121052-124081 GCF_000090795.2 Amphimedon queenslandica | reverse complement strand
GATTCAATGGTGTGTCAAAATTGCACAGCATGCGCAGAAATTTTTAACTTACAAGACATACAGAAAAAGGATTTATAAATGATTCATCCAAATGTTTTGGACCATTGTGTTTATATGCATGCTTCTGTATGTAAGCCACTCTAATGTGATTCATAGAATTCATTGCTGTGTCTGCATTATTCATATCACATGACACATGACTGAAAAACAAAATAGGTTAACAGACTGCAGAGCATATGATGGCATCATCAGTGGAGAGTCAGGAGAAGACAGAGATACATGTCAATGGGGAGCAGGTTAAAGTCTTTGTACCCAATGATCCCATAGCTATCTTAATGTACTACTTCAACACTGTCTGCAGCTGTTTTGAGCTAGATAGCCAACTAGCTGATTCTTTAAGTCGTCTCAGAGATTATCAGAATTATTCTCAACTGACACATAAAGAAGAGGTCCAGCTAATACAGTATTGTCTTACTTATAATCCCGAGACCATGGGGATCATATTCATACTTGACAAAGCAAGTTTTTCAAAATTGGCAAATAGCAACATACTGGTAGATTATTATTCTCACTGAAGTTGAGGAATACACTAAAAATAAACCTTGGAACAGTACAAATTTGCATTACATCATTTCATCCAGTCATTAGTAATATACTGTAAACACATTTTAGGCGTGTCACTATTGTTTATTCTAGATATACTATGTAAGGACGTCTGTGTAGTAACAAAGTGAAACATTTCTTGGATTTCTCACACTTATGAGTAATAATAAAAACACAGCCCTAACAATCATTACTAGACGGGAGCCTAGTTGAAACTACTCAATTTACTCTATTTTCTGTCCTGCTATACCAATCGCTAAACTAATTGTCTATTAAGTATGTGTACCTGATTGTGCATGAATGTATATTATAGTTGATTATATATGATGTGCAATATCTTCCTTTAAGTCTATTGTTTTTATTAATTTCTACAAGTATATTGTGCATTTCTATATCATTCCATTGCAGTTATGGCTGCAGTATTGGGAAGGACTCTGGTACAGATAAAGAATGTAGGCAGATCAGTCATTGTACCTGGTGATCCAATAGCCAGGCTCATGTACTACTTTGATTGTGTTTGCACTTGCGTTGAACCTGATAGTGACTACACTATACGTCGTCTCAGAGATTATCGAAATTATTCTCGATTGACCGGCGAAGAAGAGGCTCAACTCATAGTCCTCTGTCTTGCTCTCAGCCCTGACAACTTGGTTGGATCAATATTCCATCCAGTCAACGACTGTGGATCATCTACAAACAAGTTTGTTGAGATAAGTGCCGTCAAAACAGACCTTCTTGTGACCAAATCTCTCCTCATTGGAGGACAGCGGAGAAGGGTGCAAAAAGTCATGTTTTTCCAGAAGAGTTGGATGGACAGAAACTTCATCGAGCCTCTTAAAGCAGTGCAGAGGAGACTCAATCGTCCACCTCAACGTCGTATTGAGCCTCCCCCATGTCGTTCTCCTGCTCGTCGCAGAGAAAGAAGTTGCTGCATTATACTCTGAAGAATGAGCCATTGAACTATTAATAATGCTACATTACCTTTATGTTGTTTACAGGAACAATTAATGATAGTTTACATAATAGTTTATAGAGTAAAGTGTTGGCTTGATAATTGTTAATTATTATTATTATTATAAAGCTATTCTGCTATTATTCTAAAGTTTTAGATCCAATGGTATCAGACATCAGTGGCTAGATAGACAAAATTTTAAACATATAAATGCATCATCCATGGCATGGTATGATAATGATGCTATAAGTGCAAGATAATTATAACCAAGGCTATGTAGGTAATTAACTAAGCCAAGCCCTTATTTGTGGTAACATGATCAAGAAGACCACTATAGGAGAGTAAAGATACTGTTACATCAAGAGTACTCTTGGTTACATGGTTGACATCAATCAAGTCATGAATTTACAGAAAAAGATCAAATTGATAGTTTACACATGACTGATCCTTTATTTACAAGCATGCTTGCTTTGTGATGCACAATGTAGCTAAGTAAGATCATCCGATTTCATTCATAGGATTTATTATTGTACATCTAGACCTGTATATACATTATTCATATTCCATGAATCACATGACTCAACAGCTCAACAGCTTTTTGAGCATTATGATGGATCATCAGTTGAGAGTCAGGAGAAGACAGAAATACATGTCAATGGGGAGCAGGTCAAAGTCTCTGTTTCCTAAAGTTTTTTGATATATAGTTTATGTTTCTGTTTTGGTTTCCTGATGATAACTATATACTATGCGTCACCTGAGAGATTTTCAAAACTATTCTCAATTGACCAGTGAAGAAGAGGCCAAGCTTATTACGATATGCTTTGCCCTCGGCCCAAATCTTCCATCCTACTGCTGATTGTGGGTCATCATCTAATAAATTTGTTGAGATAAGTGCAGTCAAGATGGATGTGCTTGTAACCGACTCTCTCTTCATTGGAGGGCAGCAGAGAAAGATTCAAAGCATAGTGTTTTTTGAGAAGAGTTGGATGGAAAACAACTTTATTGAGCCACTTAAAGTAGTGCAGAGGAGACTTGACCCTCCACCTCAATATTACCTGTGCTATTCAGTAAAGATGTTGCTAAAATAAAACTGCTGTTTCTTGCCACAGCTTAGTTACATTATAGACTTTATCAGAGTTAAAATAGAGTTGTCATTGTGCTATTTATCTTTAATACCCAATAGTTCAATTGTATTCATTTATATTCTAATACTCATAACAGTCTACCTAATAAAAATTTTACTTGTCACTGTTTACTTAGCAAGCATAGTGAAACTATTCCTGGAATTGTCATGAATAAAAACTAGTCAATATTTATAGTCGGGTCTTAGTCTAGCTGCCATATAACTACTAAATAGAATTTACTAATTTTCTCTCTCTTTATTGTCCTGTCACTGAGCAATAAACTGGTTTTTAAGTATGTTAATGTGTCTGATTGTATTTATGATGTTTAGTTGCCCTGATCAAAAGCAATT
>NW_003546466.1:103436-121029 GCF_000090795.2 Amphimedon queenslandica | reverse complement strand
GAGATTATCAGAATTATCATCGATTGACCAGCGAAGAAGAGGCTCAACTCATAGTTCTCTGTCTTGCTCTCAGTCCTGACAACTTGATTGGATCGATATTCCATCCAGTCAATGATTGTGGATCATCCACAAACAAGTTTGTTGAGATAAGTGCTGTTAAAACAGACATTCTTGTGACCAACTCTCTCCTCATTGGAGGACAGCAGAAAAAAGTACAAAGTGTCATGTTTTTCGAGAAGAGGTGGATGGAGAACAACTTCATTGAGCCACTTAAAGCAGTGCAGAGGAGACTCAACCGTCCTGCTCAACGTCGTATTGAGCCTCCCCCACGTCGTCCTCCTGCCCGTCGCAGGGAGAGCAGTTCCTGCACTATACTCTGAAGAATGAACCATTGAACTATTAGCAAGTGTTGCTATTAGTAATACTGCATTGCCTTTTAGTATGTAGGAGTGCAAGTATAATACTGTGTTTAGTTAGTATTGTGTGATCACTGTTGTTGTTTTGTGTCTAGGGTTGTTTACACATGTCCAGTTTACAATAGTCTATTGACTATACACTGTAGAGCTGTTGTGTACCAATTGTTATTGCTATAAGCCCCTGTAGATTTATTTGATATTATTTCAATTGCTATACTTGTTTGAAACAATAAAGTTTTGGATTCAATGATGTGTCAAAATTGCACAGCATGTGCAGAAATTTTCGACTTATAAAACATACAAAAAAAGGATTTATAAATGATCGATGAAAATGTTTTGAACCATTGTGTTTATATGCATGCTTCTGTATGTAAGCTACTCCAATGTCATTCATAGAATTCATTACTGTGTGTAGATCTACAATATTCATATTTTATGATCACATGACTGAAAAACAAAACAGCTTAACAACTTTGAAAGACTGCAGAGCATATGATGGCATCATCAGTTCAGAACCAGGAGAAGATAGAAATACATGTCAATGGGGAGCAGGTTAAAGTCTTTGTACCCAATGATCCCATAGCTATCTTGATGTACTACTTCAACACTGTCTGCAGCTGCTTTGAATTAGATAGTCAATTAGCTGATTCTTTAAGTCGTCTCAGAGACTATCAGAATTATTCTCAACTGACCCATGAAGAAGAAGTCCAGCTAATAAAGTATTGTCTTTCTTATAATCCCGAAACCATGGGGATCATATTCATATTTGATAAAACAATCAATCCTTCTGTCATCAAATTTGTTGATGAGACAACCATCAAACACAAATTGAGACTGGTTCATTCCTTTCCATTAGGGCCCAGTCGCCAAAAACAAAAGATACTGTATCTAATTTACACTAGCAATGATTACAAGTGGATGATGGATAACTATCACAAGCCAATAGAGGAGTTACAAAGGAAACGACACCCAGCACTACCTCAAATGAAGTGTGCTATCATTTGAAGTTTGAACTCCAGTTTCAAACATTTTTAAGTATTAAAAAATAGAGAGCTACATGTATACATGTACATAAAGCAATGCTGTAACTTGTTTCTTTTATTTTTTATTGTCTAGCTATCATTAATTTTGCTACATGATCACAAAAATTTATAATACATCGCAATTATAACTGTATTTGTATTAATATGCATGCATCAACACTCTTCAGTGAGGTTGAGGAGTGTGGCCATCAACATAAAAGTTTCTTGTCACTTTTGGAAGTGTTACGGTCATGCCATCGAGTTCTTTAGTTAGGATGACTTGGCAGCCTAGTCGGGAGTTCTCTTGTAAAAATGGAGCAAGATCGAGCAAATCTTCTTCTCTGAGAAAGAAAGTGGATACTGTCTATCTGGAAATTTTTGCTGTGATTTAAATTTTACTGGATTAGAATTTCGCAAAAATTAGATTACCCATATAATTACATACCACATTCAATAATACATGACACGGTCTTATTTAGTAAAAATTAAGTCACAGCACAATTTTAAGCCGCAAAAATTTCCTACCACACTAATTTCCTGATCTACGGTATATTCAAATTATGTACACATAAAATGAACTAATTAAAATGAAAACTTACTCTTCGTGTGCCTCTGGTAATAAATCAAAATATTCATTTTCAACGTATACGTGACATGTAGTACATGCCAACGAAGCTTCACAAGCACCTGGATAATATAATTCCAATTAATGCACATTTTACACTTTATCCTCACCCTCCATGTCTATGCCGTGTCTGTGAGCAAGATGGAGTAGGTTGTCTCCGACTTTTCCTTTTACTTCATGTCTCTCTCCATCTTTGCCGATGTACGTAACACTAATACTAAAAAAAAGGTGATGATTTAATGTTATAATTATTATTATCATAATAGAATGGAGTTTATTATAGGGCGGAGCTCAAGGTGAAAATAAATGTTAAAATTAAGTGTTAAAATAATTGTGAGCTTCTCGGAATTATTTAAAATTTGTACATTATTTAATAATTTTTTTTACTTTTCTTTTTCTGTTTCATTTTCTGATGGTGAGGTGCAGTAGTGACGTTTTTTATTAGGCCACACCCACACAGTACCATTTCTTGAGTTATAAAGGCCATCTTTTGCTTTCTTTCTTCTTCTCTCCAGGATACTAGCAGAGTAAAATTGTCTGGGGATACTTCTAGAGTGTAATAGAGCCGCCCTAAGTCCTGAAACAGCAGCAATAGAGAGTAAAGGTCTGGTAGCCATTTTATTAAAATTATTTGACTATAAATTTAAAACCTATTAAACATTGATATTTATTAATTAGCCTATTTTTATTAATTATTACTATTAATTATTGTGGTGACAGTAATCGATATTATTTCCTTTCTTTCTCGCTTTCTCTTTGCTGTAAAATACACACAGCCAAAAAAGAGAGAGCCAAGTCATGGCTAGCTCTTTCCTCTACCTTCTCTTGCTCCTCCTCCTCTCTCCCTCTCTCTCAATTGCGGCCTTACCTAGTGAGGCTCAAATGACAGAGGCAGGAAACCGTCTCTCTGAAAAATTCAGACAACTAAGAACAAATGGACTGGGAGTAGAATACATGAAAGTAAGCTTTAAACACTCCTTTGGAGTCAGGACCCTTTTAATTTAAGTAAAAGCATGTAGACTGTATACATGTACATGTTTTTGTCACTATAGAATACATCTACATCTACATGCATGTGATACTTCATTTAGTGTTTGTGTTGTAAATACCCTTGTCTCTGACTGTTATTATTTATAGCTATTTTTAATAAATCGATGGACAGTAAGTAATGTACGTTCAAACACTATCTTTATCCATTTTTTGAATTTTGCTGACGTGTTTGACACTAACACTTGAAAAGAGCAGGCACATGCACATTCACATGTAATTTTTCACTGTACTGTCACCAAGATCTACTCTTACTGTCACCCTGCTAATTTATACTGTCTTGTATACTTGTCATAACTGTCTCTCTCTCTCTCTCTTTCTCTCAGTCTCAATACAGTTCAGTTCTGGTTAATTACTCTACTATTGAAGTTGATGAACTGTCGGCCATTCAGAGCCTAGTAAGAGCTTGTACACATACATGCATTAAAATAATAGAGATTAAATAAGCTATTGCTCAATAAGGGGGGCATTCCCTTTTATAATGAGGGACATTTCGTAATGTCCCAATTGGTACTACAAGCCTATAAAAAAGTACCTCTGAAATGAGGACACCTCTGTATTAAGGACAGCTAGTGTGGGTCCAATGGTGTCCTTAATAAAGAGGCTACACTGTACATGTATTAAGGACAGGTAGTGTGGGCCCAATGGTGTCCTTAATAAAGAGGCTACACTGTACATGTATTAAGGACAGGTAGTGTGGGCCCAATGGTGTCCTTAATAAAGAGGCTACACTGTACATGTATTAAGGACAGGTAGTGTGGGCCCAATGGTGTCCTTAATAAAGAGGCTACACTGTACATGTATTAAGGACAGGTAGTGTGAGCCCAATGGTGTCCTTAATAAAGAGGCTACACTGTACATGTATTAAGGACAGGTAGTGTGGGTCCAATGGTGTCCTTAATAAAGAGGCTACACTGTACATGTAGCTTTGGGCCCAATGGTGTCTGGAATAAAGAGGCTTTAATTTGCTAGGGATTTGTATATACATTGTGATTTGTCATGCCCAGTTGCCATTGATAAGTTAATTTATAATGTTATTCCCATGCGTGGGCGGTTTGTGGGAGCTTTTCTCGCTTCACAGCAGCTGGTTGGTCAAGAGTGTTGTCACAGTGTTGATGTTGTCGTCATGTTTGTGACTATTATTAACACGGTAGTCTTTATAAGGCAATAAAAACAAGGAGATATCTGCAGTACATACAACAATCATTTCTTTCATTCTTAATTTTACATGTATGTATGTGCATGTATATACATAATTTAGTTACTACTATAAAGGAATGTAAGTGTAATTTGATATTAGTCAATCGGTATCCCATTAATAGTTGGTATAGTACTGCTGATATTATCTCTTATATAATAATGATGATGATAATGAAAGCTGATATATATATATATATATATATATATATGGGATTTTGAGGATTATGTGGTCCAGTAAAAGATGTGGTGGAGTAAATGAGTTAATGAAATAGTTGTATGAAGCCTGTGTCTCTCTATAGATTTTTCAGGGGCTAGCTGTGTTGTTATTTCATTGTTGGCATTCATTTGACTGTCTTGTCGCATTAGCGCATTAGTACATGGACCTGTCTTTGGAATGCTGTCAGTGTGTCTATAGAGAAAGAGAGAGGGGGGGAGGGAGAGAGAGAGAGGGAAGGAGAGAAGAGTGAGGAGCAAGAGCAGGCAAAGTATGATTATGTTATGTTTCATGTTTTCGTGTGATTTTTGGTGTAGAATTTGCAGAATTGAGATATTCAAAGGCTAAGAATGAGATAGTCAATGATGGAGGTGTTGGTGTGACTGATAGTGTCAATTTGTGAATTATTAAAAGAGAGAGAGAGAGAGAGAGAGAGGGAGAGGGAGAGAGAGGGAGAGAGAGAGAGAGGGAGAGAGAGAGGGAGAGGGAGAGAAGGTGAAGGTGAGAGACTGTCTACAGTTTGCTTTGATGTGTGTACATAAGAAATGTCTGTAGTCTTAAGTTGTGGTTGAGTCAGTATATTATTATTACTCTATACTGGAACCTGTTGCTTGTTTTATGGTTGTACAATACCAGTATACACTTGCTGGCAACCACACACTATTATAGTGATCCTCCATTTCTCTGTTTATGCCAATTAGTTGACCACACCCACATGTTATGGTTAATTGTAGTTATTGTTTTGTGTAGTAAAGTTGTGCCTTAATTGTTTCTATTACACAAAACAGCTGCTCTGATAAGAGATTTATCGATTTAAATATCTCCATTTATGTACTTGTCATTGTGTTTTATATTTGAAATATCGCTATTCTTCTTCTTCTTATTATTATTATTATTATTATTATTATTATTATTCTCTATTTTCTCTCTTTTTTAGCTATTCTTGTCAAATCCCAGAACCCAAGCTCAGTTGATGGTTCGGATAATCAACCAAGCATCAAATGCCGATTTTGATATTGTTGATAATACAACTGTGATACCACCAGACTGCTGCAGGTATTAATTAAGGGGCGTAACTTATGGGCATGGCTGTTAAATTTTAGTGCTTAATTATTATTATTATTTTTTGCAATTTTTTAGTAATTCGGGTGATTGCTGTTATAAATGTGTCCAGACAGAAGGCTCTAACTCTGTCATAGAAGACCTGTACGTCAGCTTGTCTCCCTTGAATGGAGCTGATGAGGTTCAAGTGGGTTTCAATGACGGTTCCTTGTTAGAGTTCCCAAGAATAGCAAAAACGTCCTCGGGAGCAAACTGCAGTAGCTTAGACCCTAGACTAACGTAAGAGGAGCATGAGAGGTTCTTTAGTACACAATACATATCAATAGTTCTAATGGAATTACAGTCTATCTGCAAATTTTTAATGTGATTTTAATTTTACTGGATTAGAATTTTCCAAAAAATTAGATCACCCATATAAAGCATTCAATAATACATGACACAATCTTATTTAGTAAACATTAAATCACAGAACTATTTTGAAACTCAAAAATTTTCTACCACACAAATTTCCTGATCTATAGTATTACGAATTGCATACAAGTTCATATGTACATGTACATCATATTTGAAATTATCTACATACCTTATGTGTACATTTTAAAGTAAACACAAGTACAATAGTACAATGTACATGTATACACTTGTACTTCAGACTACATGACATGTATGCTATTTTAGTGATGTGCAGGTAATAGTAGTACAAATATTTGTCTTGGAATTGTAGTGTTACACAACTAAACACACTATTATCATAAACAACACCTTCTATAATACCTTAATTTATTGTAATGAATATGGTTATAGGGGCAACCCACGATATACTTTTCCAAATGTCTGCTTTATAAAGACAGAGCATATAAGCAGCTGTCAGGTCAATTATGACTTTGAAGAACGTGTCCAATTTTTGGATAGGAGAGTAGTTAAGGGTGTAGCTCTTAACGAAATCCTTATTTCTTATACTGAAAACAATAATGAAACATGCAGAGTATACAACAGTAATTTATTGTTTTTCTTCCTTTATATAGTACTTGGTATACTCGTGCTACTAATGTGTCTGCAGGTACTCGCTATATTGTGTTGTTTTTGAATCTTAACGGAGCCAGTAATATCACCATTTTAAAGGAAGCTGCACTAAAAGTCATTGGATCTCTCACAGAGATTGATATGGTAAGTCTATTTTTAGCAACAAGCTGTGTTACTATTAATAGCAACACAGAAACACAGATGCTACTACTTTTGTATGTAGTAAATATTGGCTTGAAAGCAATGTTGATATTAATAGTTTTATGTCATTACTTTGATGCTATTTATAGTAACACATAGGGTTTCCCACAAAGCATGCTACAGTAAGTGAGCTATACATTGTAATGGCAAGTATGTCTTTTGGAGTAACTTTAAAAATTCATAAAAAATTCAATTTTGATTGGAATCTATTCAAACTTTCTACACAACCATAAGTACATGTATATGCATCAGATAAAGTTATAAAAATGGAGAATTCTTTTTTTTTCATTTTTGGCAAAGTTTGGCTTGAGACTGTGTACTATAGTACAGGGACTTTTACCCGATTTTGAGCAACTTTTAAAATTTGTAAAAATTCAGTTATGATGAGATCCTGTTCACACTTTCTACACAACATAAGTACATGTACAGTACTATATGCCACAATCCTGTGTAGTGACATGACAGTGATGTCATCAGTTTGATGCTATTTATAGTAACGTGTTCCTAATATAGATATCGCTAGTTGTGGTGAGCACTAACAGACAAAGGATGTGTCCGTCTTCTTTTGAACCTGCCACAGAATCACAAAAATGGATACTATCAAGAATAATCAATGAAGAATTATTAGATTCACGTGAGTTATCATTATTTATCTATTTATTTATTATGCATTTTTAGGTACAAGGGATTATCAAGAGGCTTTTAACAAGACATGGGATCTCTTTAATGCAGTTACTGGTCTAGAGCGATTGATAATAATAACTGAGAACGATGCCTATGGGTTTGATGGAGCAACATTCAATAATATACCAGCAGCTGGGTTTTTTACGATTGTATATGCCAACCAGCGTAAGTGATGTTTTCTGGGATTTTATTCGTGGATTTATTATTATTATTATTATTATTATTATTATTATTATTATTATTATTATAAGTATTATTATTTGTTATAGAGAAATGGTTTGTTGTATTTTAAAATCATAATCAATGTAACTATTAATTATTTTTATTTTTAACAGTTTCTTCATCTGCTAACTCGTTGGGTTTGTCTCCTGCAAGGAATTCTGTCCCATTATCAGAGATTAATAACTATTTACATTTCTTTACAGCTAATGCTGATTTTTCTCCGACTCCGCCCAATTTAGTTGCAACCGATTTTAACTCCAAAGGAGGTAATGAATCATTTAATATTCACTTGCCTCACTCTCCCTCCCTCTCCCTCTCCCTCTCCCTCTCCCTCTCCCTCTCCCTCTCCCTCTCCCTCTCCCTCTCCCTCTCCCTCTCCCTCTCCCTCTCCCTCCCCCTCTCTCTCTCCCTCTCCCTCTCCCTCTCTCTCTCTCTCTCTCTCCCTCCCTCTCTCTCTCTCTCTCTCTCTCTCTCTCTCTCTCTCTCCCTCTCCCTCTCTCTCTCTCTTTCTCTCTCTCTCTCTCAGAACTCTGTCTCTCTGTTTCACAGATTATTGCTGATGATACTAATAATCTAGTAGGCGTGGCTACTGTTCGTAGTCCCTGGAAACGACTCTTTGCAGGGCTAGAAATGGACGTCCTTAATAATCGTCCATCCTCGTATTATTTTGTAATGAAAGGAGACGGTTAGTATATACATGTACATGTATTATATGATATTTTTGATAGGTAAAATGATGTATCACAGTAGATATCCTACTACTTATGTTTATGACATTGACCCCACCACTATTGAAAATAATGAAGCATTTCCAACCATCTTGAGTGCCATCTTGAAGTAAGCAGATAGTATACTGAAGTATACTGTAATAAACTGAGAGATTACTGAGATATACTTTTTTCTACTTTCTCTTTTTTGTAGTGGAGAGAATGAGTCCTTGCCGTTCAATAATACATTATTATACTCTAATAATAATCAAAGTTATTTCACTCGTATTGTTCCCTCCACCTATTACTGCTGGCAAGTCCTTGATGATGAAGTTTTTGTGACGCATTCGCAATCTACTCCACTGTTGAACATATTTGCTTGTTTGGTGTTAGCTGATGAGGATCAGTCAGTTGTTAATACATTCAGAGTACCTGATATTTCTGGTAATTATTATACCATTGTATTGATACATATTGATTTGATGTCCTTGCACTGTGTAGAAGGCTTGAGCTGATTTTGACTTCAATTTTTTGAGCTATTATCATTTTTAAAACGGTCTAGTTTTTGAAAAATACTTAAGGCCATGGTTTTTTCCAAAAAATGGCTCCAGAATGATCCCCAATTTTTATTACATTTTCAGATACATATTAATTTGATGTCCTTGTGCTACATACATGCAAAAGATTTGAGGTGATTCTGACTTGAATTTTTCAAGTTATGGCCATTTTAAGAAAATTTTACAAAAAATGGCTCCGGAATCACCCCAAATTTTTATTACACTTTAAGATACATATTGATGTCTTTATGCTATGTAGAAAGTTTGAGCTGATTCTGACTTCAATTTTTCAAGTTATGGCCATTTTAAGAAAACACCGAAATTCTGAAAAATACCCAAGGCTATATAGCCCATGGTTTTTTCCGAAAAATGGCTCCGAAATGACCCTCAATTTTTATTACATTTTAAGATACATATTGATGTCTTTATGCTATGTAGAAAGTTTGAGTTGATTCCAACTTCAATTTTTCAAGTTATGGCCATTTTAAGAGAACACCGAAATTCTGAAAAATACCCAAGGCTATATATATATAGCCCATGGTTTTTTCCGAAAAATGGCTCCGAAATGACCCCCAATTTTTATTACATTTTAAGATACATATTGATGCCCTTATGCTGTGTAGAAAGTTTGAGCTGATTCCGACTTCAATTTTTCAAGTTATGGCCATTTTAAGAAAATGCCAAATTTCTGAAAAATACCCAAGGCTATAGCTATAGCCCATGGTTTTTTCTGAAAAATGGCTCCAAAATCACCCCCAATTTTTATTACATTTTCTTATACATATTGATGTCCTTATGCTATGTAGAAAGTTTGAGCTGATTTTGACTTCAATTTTTCAAGTTACAGCCATTTTAAGAGAATGCCAAAATTCTGAAAAATACCCAAGGCTATAGAAATGACCCCCAATTTTTATTACATTTTCTGGTGCATATTGATGTCCTTATTATTTTATGGTATTGTAGGTTCATACAGTCAAAGATCAGTCCCTATCTATCAAGATTTACTTGATTCATCAACTGATAGTTGTACCGAGTACTGTCAATACACTTCTCGTAATTCATTAACACTTCAAATAACCACGCCTCTAACTCCGCCCAACTCATCAGAACTAAGAACCTTTTCAGAGTACATCAAGGGTAATTCAAGAAGTTCATCTTATGCTAATGTAAGAAATAGGTATAATTAATAGCATGATTTATTTTATTTTTTGCAGAGTGGCATAGCTGAAGCTGTGTCTGTCCATTCTCGTATTGAGAGGGCGTGGCTTAGATCCACTAATAATTACGAATCAATAATTAGACGGTAATGAATATAATTATTAATTTTTATTAATTTTTATTAATTATCCATTAATATTCATAGTTATTTGACCACACCCACCGGTATATTTCTAAGTTATCGTGGTCTACAGTTATCTAATGAGTTTGATCCTAAAGGACTTCCTTCTTATATTTCTGCTATTACTAACGATAATGTCCTCTCACTCACTCCAGCATTTACCGATCCATTGTTTCCTGAATTAGGTACTTTACTCTACAGCATCAGTGAATCCGTTCGACTATCAATGTGAGTAATGGGTGTAGTTATATTATATATAGACACACCCACTTTATAGAGGAGATAGAAATCCACTTTTCAGTGTCTTATCTGCTGACGTCAGCATGAGCTCATTATTGGAGGACATGGATGAAGCTTTTGGTGGCAGATTTTGTGGAGTCAGCAATAGAGAGTATGATCATGTGATGTGTCGTGTGATTGTTTATTAATCTCCAGGTGTACAGTGATTACAAGTGATGGGTATTTTGTTTTGTTACCAAATACAGTTACACCGCCTCGTCATATTACAGAACACACTGATGTTAGTATAAGAGAAATTAATTTTAAAAATTTTAAATAATTTTAAAAATTTATTTCTCTTAATACACAGTATGATGGCATTACATTATCTATGATTAATAATGGAGTGTTAGTGAAGACTGGTTGTAATAATATTAATGATTTGGGTGTCAATCATGACAGATTCTATTATGTAAGGAACTTTAAGTGATGGATGGCTGTATCAGTAATGTTTTTCTGCAGGTCAATTCTTCAGCTATATCATCAAATTCTTGTTACATTACTGAAAATGGGTGCAGGGACTATTGTGTAAGTATAATTATGACTTTTATTCAGTCATTCTTTCTCCTTTAGATAAGTCCTATAAGTGGCACAACTGGATATTTCATTGTTTCCAAGCAAAAATCAACTTGTTTACCTACTGCTTTTTCTTTCTGTCGTGCTGGGGTAAGTCACATGATTCTTGTGTGATCTATTGATATTTTTTGTTCTCATAGCAAACTGTGTGTTCATTCTGTGATACTTTTACTAATGATTTACAGTGTCCCTGCACTTGTAGGACTTCAGCATGTAACAATACCGCCTACGAGTTAGTGAATAAAAGGATTTTCACGATGCATGCATTTTTATTTTCTAATTTATTTTTTTATAGTTTTCCTGTCTGTCCTATGAAAATGGCTCCAGCCACTTATGAAAGAGCTGATTCCTTTCCAGTCATTCCTGATGATGTTATGGCCTGTCCTCAAACTTGTATGAATCAAACTAATGTGTAAGAGAATTATTGTTATTTTTCCTTTACCATGTATGATGTTCTCTCTCTCTCTACTCAGTACATGTAACCTATTATCCTGTAGCTGGTGCACTGAACAAAGCTCTTGTCTACCACTTGGCACATGTTGTGTTACTACTGATGCAGACTGCTGCAACCACTCATCAATAAGATCACTGCCAGCTTGCTTAAGAGACTCATGCTCTCCTCCATCAACCCCCAGTATGCAATACCTCTTTAAACGACATCCTTTAATTCTGTTCATTGAATAGGCTCAAATACTACTGCCTCGTCTACGGATGCTTCCTCACTTCCTATCATACTAGGACTAACGTTTGGTATCCTTGCTGCATTGATTATAGTTGCTCTTTTAGTTACTTGCTTCTTGTGGAACGTGTATTGCAGGGTTAGCGATTCTGATGGTACCAAGAGTGATTTCAATTTTAATAATGAGCCGGTCAAAGCTATAAATCGAAGGACATTAGAGAATGAAAATGAGAATGGTGGTGGAGGTAGTATTCCTCTTGAAAAATTATAGGAGAGAGGAGTTTCTCTTCTTCTCACACACACTGTCTCCCTCTGTTTCGTTTTTTCATATAGCTATACTGTTTTTTGTGAACTTGTGCAGACCTTAGCGTCTGAGTAACTATACTATAAGTAATTGACATCAAAGATTTTCAGAACTTGGTATATACTGTACACTTTCATGCACTACTCTCTCTCTCTCTCTCCTTGTTGTATTTGTTGTTATCAATAGACTTTCATTTTTAAAAGTTAATCAAAAAAGTGTAAGAAAAAGAAGGCACATGTACAAGAGTACTTTAATAAAAAGAATTTTTTCCAATGATTAATGGATAGTAGATTAAATGATGAAAATGTACTAATCAAGCAAGAAATAGAAAGCAAGTTTTTGCAACAGAAGCTCCAGCTAACTGAGTATATTCCTTAACTTTGCTTTCAAACTCCCTTCGTTCTCTATCAGTTATGATCCTCCTTACTATCCCATAAGGTAGCAGCTGTCTACGATACATTACCATTGTGCCCTCCTCATTTGGTGGTTCTTCTGGGCTACCTTCGTCGTCGAAACGAGCATATTTTGAAACGTCTAACTTTTTCTGGCAGATCTCGAAAGGAACGTAGCGATTGGTGACAGGGCAGAGCAAGAAGGACGGGAAATACTCGCCTTTATATTTCATTTTTTGACAATCGTGTACATAATACCCCATGCAGTAATAGCGGAGGGTTGGATTGTGGGAATGGAGTTTTCTCACGAGTCCCATCTCGTTGAGAGCCGATATCACTCCGAGTCTCAAGAAATCGAAATCAGGATCATAATAAACGTACTTTGACGACACGATCTCTGGCAGTACATCAATCACACCCACCATAATTAATTTTCCATCTATTCGATATTGTAGATGGTACGAGCCATAGCCACAGTCCCACCCCTTGGGTCCGGGTTCTTCGCAAAGCGGGGAATCAACAAGAAACCTTTTGAAATCTTTTACGGTACATTTATCAGGTGTGTCCTTATGTACGCTCATTTGATACTTTTTATAAACCTCATAACTTTCAAAATAAGATTCCGTAAATTCTTTTGATTCTGGATGTGACCGTACTAGTTTTATCGTTAGCTTATGGGCGGAGTCTTCGGATGGTTGAATTTCTTCTAAGTAATCTTCAAGTGATTTTCTAGTCGGCTGAGCTTTGGGCGTCGTTATGGGTGTGGCTTCACTTTGATCCATTTGCTGCATTTTTAATAATTTCTTTTCTTTTCTTATGTCTTTAGCTTTTCTTGCCGGAGGCTTACTAGGATCAGCTCCTTCACCAGGACGAACAGTTTTCACTTTCAACTTACCCTCTGCTTCCGGTAACTTAGCCATGCCTTCAAGTAAGCGTGGCTTATCTTGACCGTCACTTTTAGCGTCAATTCTTGTCTCCTCCTCATCACACCCATCTCTTGGTTTCTTTCCGGTTTTGAGAAAAGTGGCCATTCTCTTAATAGTCCTTTTTTGAGATTTCGAGGGCACAAAATTTGGTGCATCGCAGCGAATAATGTAAAGAGGACAGCACATCATCTCGTTGGCTGGTTTATAGATGTACTTTCCGCTTCTTCTCCAGCCTCTGTCTGTTAATTCCTAAGGGACATAGAGAGAGTAAAAGTGAAACTGTCTTTTTAAAAACTGTTTATGCATAAATATTAAATATTTAGAAAGACTCGTGTTGCAATCAAAATAAATAAACAACAATTTAAAACAGCCATTTTTAATGATAATTATATAACATACAACAGTGGCTTTGGCCCGATTTTGGAGTAACTTTAAAAATTCATAAAAAATCCAACTTTGATTGGAATCAGCTCAAACTTTCTACACAATATAAGAGCAGGTATACGCATTAGGAAAAATTATAAAAATGGAGAATTCTCTCTTTCTCAATTTTGACAAAATTTGGCCAAAGTTCCTGTACTATAGTACAAGGACTTTGACCTGATTTTGGAGTAACTTTGAAAATTCATAAAAAATTCAACTTTGCTTGGAATCAGCTCAAACTTTCTGCACAACATAAGAACATATCATGTATCAGAAAAAATTATAAAAATGAAGATTTCTCTCTTTTTCAATTTTGGCAAAATTTGGCTTGAGACCATGTACTATAGTACAGGGACTTTGACCCGATTTTTGAGTAAATATAAAAATTTGTAAAAAAATCCAATTTTGATCAGAATCAGCTCAAAATGTGTACGCAACATAACAACACGTATACGTGTACACGTATATATTAAAAAGTAAATTTTTATTTTAATAAAACACCATTATAGTAAGAATATGCATTAGAGTATATACTTGGAGTGTTAACATTACTTGTAGATGCTGTACAGTTAGTTGATGGGCCCACATTCCAGGTGCTACAAACCCGCTCGAGCTCTTACAGTAGCCACACCTATGGCCTCCATCACTGCCCAAATACTCTACAATTGATCTCTTTTGAGGCCTGGAGGCGGTAGCCATCTTTCTAGGAAGCAGCAAAGCCAAAGAAATGCAGCAGCCCCGCCCATTATATAGCCACGCCTAGTCTCTTCTGCAGAAATTTGATATCATGTCTGAGAAAGAGAATGGGGTGAGCTCCACTGCACTACTGGAGGCCTTTAGAGCGAAGGAATATGTCTTCTCATCTCTGGCACCTCCAAATCTTAACCTTTTTACTAGAAAGTAAAGCTATATCTATACATTTTTTGCATAAACCGCTACTTTCTCCTCTACATGCTCTATAGGGAAATGAGAAGCTACTTTGAAAATGCATACGATTTGGATGAGGGACTCTTCTCAGCAATAAAAGGTCGATAGTTGCGGGACTTGTGTTTTAAAAGCTTTAAGAATTGAGCTATTGTGTACTTAATTATAAGCACTACATCTAAAATTGGCCCATTTCCAAGCCTATAGATCTATCACACCTCTCATTGCTAAGAGCAAAGAAATAATTTTCATCCTCTTTTTCTAGATGAGAAGTATTTCTACATGTGCCCTGATAGGCTTCGTCTGCCTCTCATCTTTTATTTTGGTCACACAGCCACTCTCTATGTTAACAAGCTATTGCTAGCTGGACTCATTAAGGTATAGGTAGCTGTTGCATTATACTCTTGCTTTTGAATAGTACTGCTTCATTCCAAGCATGCCAAGTTATAGTATATTATGAGTCTTGATGTTATCTAATTACTGCAGCATAGCCCAGGATGTGTGAAGTTTGATCTATTTTACCTTTTATGTTAATCACCATTTATTGTTGTCCTAACAATAAATTATTGAAAATAGTAACACCTGTTAAATGCTCTCTCTACTTTGTTGTTATGCAGGAGAGAGTTAACAGAAGTTTTGAGAAAATGTTTGAAACCGGAGTGGATGAAATGTCCTGGGATGACACAGTTAGTTAATATTCTTAGTACACAGCATGATAATTATATAACATTGTATCATTATCAACTCTTTTATTATTTTAGGAGAACTACAGGATGGGTGGTAGCTATCAGTGGCCATCATTGAGTGAAGTTATGGAGTACAGGAACAGAGTGAGGGAGCTGGTGATTGAAGTAATTGAGAATGCACCACTCACTTTACCTGTAACCATGGATCATCCTTGGGTAAGATAAGGTTAATTTTAAATAATTTGAATCTTCTTTGATTTGCAGTGGAGCTTGCTAATGGGAATAGAGCACCAGAGGTAAATGGAAATGATTTTTAAAAATTTATTTTCTCTTCTCTTTTTGCAATTTATAGGATCCATATTGAAACGTCATCAGTGTTGATACGTCAGTTACCAGTTGATTATTTGGAGTGTCCCACTAACTGGAAGTATGCTCCCATTAATTCTCCTACACCAGTTGGTCCTAATGCATTCATTAAAGTGAATGAAGGAGAGATTACATTAGGTAAACCTACTGACTTCCCTACTTATGGCTGGGACAATGAGTATGGAACTAAAACTACTAAGTGAGAAGATGAAATATTACTGTTCTTATTACAATTCTTCTTAATCTTAGAGTTCCTGCATTTGAGGCAACTCAGTATCTTATTACTAACAAAGAGTTTTTCGACTTTGTTGCTGATGGTGGATACAGTACTAAGAAATACTGGACTGATGAAGGTAATAATCAAAGGATATTTTCATACCTTGTCTTCACATGCAATATTTACATCAATAATAGGCTGGCAATGGGTCCAATTCAGGCAGCCAAAGCATCCATTGTTTTGGGTCTGTACTGATGGATGTAAGTCTAATTGTGGATCCACTCTCTCTGATTACTCTCATTGTAACAATGAAGGCCATGGACAGAAGTACAGGTCAGAATGGGAGTTTGGAATTATAGGAATGAAGTTGTTGTGCACAGGTATCGTGCTTTGTATGACGTCATTGATATGCCCTGGGATTGGCCAGTTGATGTTAACTATCACGAAGCTAAGGCATACTGCCGTTGGAAAGGGGCGGAGTTTAGACTACCGACTGAAGCCGAGCACCAGATCATGAGAGGAAACAAGGTTTTATTCATCTTTAATTAATATTATTAATAATGAATTTTTAGCCTCGCTATTCAAAATTTGATGGTGCTATTTTAAGCAGCGAAGAATCTGAAACTAACACTAATCTTGCATATGGATCATCAACTGTAAGAACATAAAGTTAACAAGATTACCCACTGATTTTTTAATTCTAGCCTGTCAATTTTTATAAGCCAAACTCCAATGGTTTTTATGATGTCAGTGGCAATGTATGGGAGTGTACTGAAGATCAGTTTGATGGTCTGCCTGGATTTAAGACGCACTATCTTTATGATGATTATTCAGGACCAAGCTTTGATGGAAGGCACAATATCCTACTGGTATATAAATTTGAACTTTATTGAATAAAAACTGCTTACTACTAGTATTTTATTTGCATTATATTGTTTTAAAAATCCACTTCCTTCTTCAATTTCTCTTCTCATGCAGGGTAGCTCATGGATTTCAATAGGTAGCTACTCCTCCTGGTTTACAAGGAGTGCTTTTAGGAGACACTTTTATCAGCATTCTGGCTTTCGTGTTGCCCGCTCTCTCTCTCAATCATCAGTTCCTCCAGTCAGACAGTACAAAATGACTGGCTTTGTATTGGGCCTAGGGATAACTGGTCAGTACTAACTGATTGAGAAAAGCATTTTATGAAGTATATGCAAGTTTTATGCAATTATGCTATTGCTAGTGTAGTAGCAGTAGATATACAATAGCAGTATATGAAGCCTTTTTTATTTCTGGCAGACTGGTATATAGTACTATGCAACTGCTATAAAAATAGTAGTACATGAAGTATTGTAATGGTTTCATCTTATGCACAGATAATTTTGTTACAATTGATGGAATCAGTGAAAAGGAACTTTCTGCACCTTCTCTTAATGACCAGTTTGCATACGATGCTGTGGAGACATGCAAAGATTACGTTGTTAACAAAATGGGCAAGGTAATTAGAAACAATCACTTGA
>NW_003546466.1:73510-103184 GCF_000090795.2 Amphimedon queenslandica | reverse complement strand
TGCGTAAACTGTGGGAGATTGTTAACAAGAAAGGAATATTAATAATCTCAGCCAGTGACAAGTGGACTATAGCAGTACTGAATCAATACATTGGAGAATGGTACGTAAAATTGATCACATGATAGCCACATGATGTTTCGTTTGCCTTTTAAAGGTTTGAATTGTTGTACGATGCTACTGTTAGTGGTAACTTTGTAACTACATGGAAGCTAAAACAAGACTAATGTAATTTTTTAAAATTCCATTTATTTGCTGTATATAAAATGTATGATCTTTATAATGAGATTCATTTGCGACCACATTAGATAATTTCACATAATATGCGATATGCATGAAGGATGGTCACGCCTATAATTATTATAACACACTCCCATAGCTCATTGATCAGTCGACCTCGAATCGGAGCTTGTGTGGGCCAGCAAGAGCGATGCCTGGAAAAACGGCCCTGGAGCTCTTGAAGGAGAAGAAGCACGTCTTCACTTCCCTCCGGCCTCCGAATCTCTCCAGTTGCACGAGAAAGTAGGCAATTTAACGCTCCATTAGCTGCTATTTTCTTACTGCAGCCCACATTACAAGTCGATATCTGTTTATGAGTACAGTAGACTCACTGATTCCTTTTTACAGGGATGTCCGAGAGTATTTTGAAAACACTTATGATCTTGACGAAGCTATATTTACAGCTCTAAAAGGTACTATGGCCCACTGACTGCGTGTGAAAGCCTGCAAACTGATTGAGTGTGGGCTAAAAATCGCGAAAATCATTTAATTATCCTTTTTCTAGATGAGAAGTATTTCTACATGTGCCCTGATAGGCTTCGCCTGCCTCTCATCTTTTATTTTGCCCACACAGCCACTCTCTATGTTAACAAGCTATTGCTAGCTGGACTCATTAAGGTATCATGCACAACAACAAGTTCTAGCTATGCTTGTATATGGCATAATATTGTCATTTATATGCTTGTTAATGCAATGCTACAATTTTATGAGTTTGTGCAGGTACACTTTCCAAATTTAATCAACTTGACCACAAAATCAATACACTGAGTATTGGTACTTACCATTGACATTACAAAACATTACAGCACTTACATTCTTCCTTGCTTTTTGGTTGTTACTTTCTCCCTTTTCCTTTTCCTGTATAGGAGAGAGTTAATAGAGGTTTTGAGACAATGTTTGAAACCGGAGTGGATGAAATGTCCTGGGATGACACAGTTAGTTAATGTTAAAATTTTAATAGCAAAATATTAAACACTGAAAGGCGACTTTTTGTACGTAATATATCTTGTGTTAGCTGTTAAATAAAAAGATATGCAACAATCATGTTTATTTAACATTCTGTCATGATTTGCAGGAGAACTACAGGATGGGTGGTAGCTATCAGTGGCCCTCATTGAGTGAAGTTATGGAGTACAGGAGCAGAGTGAGGGAGCTGGTGATTGAAGTGATTGAGAATGCACCACTCACTCTACCTATAACTATGGATCATCCTTGGGTAAGACAATAGCATTTCTTTGTGTTTATACCTCTTCATTGTTTAGTGGAGTATATTTATGGGGCTGGAACATGAAAGGTTACAAATAGGAATTGTAATTTTAATAGTAGTATCTTTTCCATCTCCTCCCAATCTAATTCTCTCCCCTTTCTCTGTCTTTTAAATAGGATTCATATTGAGACGTCGTCAGTGTTGATACGTCAGTTACCAGTTGATTATTTGGAGTGCCCCACTAACTGGAAGTATGCTCCCATTAATTCTCCTACACCAGTTGGTCCTAATGCATTCATTAAAGTGAATGAAGGGGAGATTACATTAGGTAAGCCTACTGACTTCCCTACTTACGGCTGGGACAATGAATATGGAACTAAAACCATCAAGTGAGTACATACCACACATAGAATGATAATAGTATAACATTTAGCATTTACTATACAAAAGAAGGCCCTATACCTCTTTTGTATTCTGATTGGCATTCAGTTGATTTCAAATTGCTGTATAAGCCAAGAATTTAAAAGCCCATTGTTACACTTCTGTATAGTTGCTTCTTTGCTAATTGTTAGCTATGCCTTTATGGCCCTTTACCAACATGTTTTACTATCATTTTTAATTAGCTTGCATACCAGTTTTATCTTTCATTGGGTGTAGTAAGGTATAGTGTCCCACTGATGATAATCTTTCCTCAGTATACACTAAGCAAATTTTCATACCGCCCTTAGTTTAGATAGTCAGTGTATAGGGTTATCTGAAAAACAAAATGGAGCTTTTTTTTCTGTTAATTGTCATTTTAGAGTTCCTGCATTTGAAGCAACTCAGTATCTTATTACTAACAAAGAGTTTCTTGACTTTGTTGCTGATGGTGGATACAGTACTAAGAAATACTGGACTGATGAAGGTAATAATCAAATGGCATTGTTTACCTTGTATTAAAATGCAATAATTACTATAGGTTGGCAATGGGTTCAGTTCAGGCAGCCAAGGCATCCATTGTTTTGGGTTTGTACTGATGAATGCAAGTCTAACTGTGGATCCATTCTCTCCGATTACTCTCACTGTAACAATGAGAGTAATGGAGTGACCAATGGGAGCACCCATTCTAAGTACAAGTAAGTAAATGATGTCATGATGAAGTCATCAGTTGATCTCATTGTGGGCCCATATATGATAGTAGATGCTTGACTGATATTATAATTTTAAAATTCATTCATGTGCACAGGTATCGTGCTTTGTATGACGTCATTGATATGCCTTGGGACTGGCCAGTTGATGTTAACTATCACGAGGCAAAGGCATACTGCCGTTGGAAAGGGGCGGAGTTTAGACTACCGACTGAAGCCGAGCACCAGATCATGAGAGGAGACGATGTAAATAAGCTTTTTTTATTTTAATTTTTTTAATAATTTTTGTAGCCATTGTCTTCAAAATATAGTTGTGACCCAATCAATCGCAAGGACTTTCATTGCAACTTTAACTTTGCCTATGGCTCTTCAACAGTAAAAATTTTATAAGATTGCCCTTTAAAATTTTTCTTTATTTCTTTCACAGCCTGTCAATTTTTATCCTGCCAACTCCAAGGGTTTTTATGATCTCTATGGCAACGTATGGGAATGCACCGAGGACCATTTCAATGGCTTCCCTGGCTATGAATCTCATTACCTTTATGATGATTTCTCCTCTCCTTGCTTTGATGGAAGACACAACATGATACAGGTAAAGCATTGTGTATTTGCATTAATGACTATTTTTGCAAGAAGGCCAACTATTATTAATAGTCATTTATTAACTATTATTAATAGTTAATTAACTACATTTTGTTTGTAGGGAGGTTCTTGGGCGTCTACTGGTGACCTGTGCTCTCGTTTTGCTCGCTATGCTTTCAGGAGGCATTTCTATCAACACATGGGCTTCCGGCTAGTTCGCTCACTCTCTCCTTCCTTTGGTACTCCAGTTAAACTCTGTGACTGCTCTGCATTTGTGCTTGGACTTGGAGTCCACAGTAAGGAACTTGAGAGCATTGAGAAAACTTAAGCCTGGTTGACATATAGAATGACCAATGTGGTCTTATCGGGTTGGGGTTATATAGGACCTTGAGGCCTCATTTATAGGTGGAGCAGGTTACTGTAAACTTTTTTTAACTACAAACTAACTGAAATTTTAGAAAACTAGGCCAAACACCATTGATATGTGAGATTGAGCCTTCTGAAATATAATTGTGGAGATAGAGCTGAGGTCTATCTCCACAACAGTTGTATGTTAACCATACAAACAGAATCCATACAATTAACAGCCACAACTGCATGCATTGTTATCCATTGAGCCATAGTGAAGAGGCTATCAATGCATTTATTCATTTGCTATAGGTAATCCAGTCACTGTTGAAGGAGTTGATGAGACTGCTTGCTTCTCTCCATCCACTAATAAGCAATACGTTTATGACGATGAGGACCTTTGCCATGATTGCATTTTGAATAAAATGGGAAAAGTACTTGAGCCAAATATCGCTTTGCTTTAATTTTTTTGCAGGACGTTGATTATGGGCAACCATTGGTGAAGTATGTTAAGGAGATTTTGGGGTCGTTAGGGGCGGAGACTGGTAGCGCTATGGTTGCTGGGTGTGGTCCAGGCTATACATCGTTTCAGTTAGGGGCAATGTTTGATAGTGTGCTTGGAATGGAATTTGGTGGGAGGTTGGTTGATGCTGCAATTCAATTACAAAATAATGGTGAAGCTGTCATTGGAGATGATACTGTTGCACTGTCTTGCATCTCGTCGCCACTGAGAACTGATAATGTCACATTCAAACAAGTGAAGAATAACATTACATAGAATATTGATATGAGTTTTATTTGCAGTTGACTTGGTTTCCAAATGAGCTTGAAGGCTTTGATTTGGTACTGTTTGAGTTTCTAGACAGACTCAACGAACCGAAAGGTATTGTATCAGTATAGCTATAGTATTATGATTTATAATGAATTCATTCACATTCACAATAGGCTGGTTGCGTAAATTGTGGGAGATTGTTAACAAGAAAGGAATATTAATAATCTCAGCCAGTGACATGTGGACAGTACCAGTGCTGAAGCAATACATTGGAGAATGGTATGTATACAATCAATCACATGATAGTCACATGATCTCTTTTTTAAAGGTTTGAACTTGTCCATGAGAGCAATGTGGATAAAATAATATCCACTTGGAGGCTAAAAGAAGATTAAATGAGAAATAGAGATGATTTTTGTATTATGTTATGGACTCAGTTTTATTTCTCATATTATTTATTAATCTTCAGAGCATTATTATTAATTTTAACATTTTGCTGCTAACTATTTTAATCTTTGTTGTAGTTTTTTCACCATGAGTTGGTGATTTTTTGCTATGCTAATTGAAAATCTAAGAAAAAAAAATAAAAATATGCAAATAGCTGTCACTTTTTTAATATTGCTTACTGGAAAAAGTCATCAGTGTAGAGTTTGAAATGTTGAAATTGGAAGCAAGCCTTTCTCTGTTAAAAAAAGAAAACATTTATATGTGTACAATACATTACATTCATGCATATAAAGTAGCATATGTATGCAAATAATTCAGCTACTATGGACTGTAATTCTTTTAAATTGTTAGCCAAATTATAGCGGTAAGTGATATCACTTTTCCCAGTAAGTTGCATAACAGTTAACGAAATATTTTTATTATAGTTAGTGGTACAGGTGTTCCAACTATCTTGCAACTAGAGTAGTATTTGTATGATTTCATGTCTGGCTTCTCTTTACACATTGCATGCTTCTCTTACTATCTCTGATATAATGGGGTCTAGTTTATCTTCAATGTCCTTCTCCTTTATTGCAATATTCAAGATCTCAATCAACTATGATAAAAAGAGATATAAGGTTTAGTGCATGTACATGTACATATATGCATGTATTTTCATTCCTTACTGTAGCTTCATAGGCGGGAAAGTGCAGCTGCCAAAGTAATATTTTAAAATCAAAGCTAAAAGAGCTCGTCTCCCTATGAATGTCTTTCACTATTAAAGTTGTTAATTGTTCTAAAAAATTGAGAGAAAGGAGAGAACTATAGATACATTATGAAGACATTAGAATTCATGATACAAAGCTACATATGTACTTCATTGGAGAATTGTGTGCTTGAGTAAGCAATAGTGTCGTATGCAACAAGTCAATTATCTGCAACAGGAAACATAACTGTTTGTTGAGATTATGTTCAAATTATGCTTACTAGTGGCTGTGCAGCTGTTTTTGTCAGCAATGATATGGATTGTTCCGAAATCGAATGTAATATCTTTATTCCAGTTTCGCTAGGACTAAAAATGAACAGAAAAAGGATAATTAAAATAAAAAGATGTACTTACATTTGATTTGTTCTTATTTTACACATGACATCTCTAATAATAAGTGATGAAAGCTAATTTTTGTTATTATTAAATTTTTATGGAAATATTTTTAAAATACTTCTTTTATGATTAATTCAATGCATGTAGAGTAATGAATGCCACTTCTCTCCCAACTTTTAGCTGCTAATTCTGGCAGTATACTCTGTCCACCTAAAAATAATTGTGAATTTTGAAGCACTATCAAAGCAGTGTACCTTCAACTAGCTCTGAATTGGAAGCCATTTTGTAGGCGTGGCAAACGACATCATATAATTAGTAAATTAGATATACGGAGGAAGTATATCTCCGTATACTGTAAATTGGTAAAAATGGCGGCTTCTGGAGGAGCTCCTCCAACAGTGTCTCCCTTTACAGGAGGAGGCGGGAGCGGTCCAGGGGGACCTCCAATGGGTAGTAACATGTCTCTTTATCAACAGGTCCCGCCTAACAGCAGTCTTCCTCCTGGAATGAGAGTGAGACAATTTATTTCTTATTACTAATTAAAATTTAATTATTAATAGGGTGGAATGCAAGATGTGGACTCGATGTACAGTATGGGTGGGGCTCAGATGATGGGCGGAGCTTATGGCGGTCACATGCCCCCCGGGGGAATGGTACACGTACCTCCAAATGTCGGAATTGGTTCATACTCGAACCCAAGTATGGGACTCCGCCCACATTTAAAACCGCCCACGAACCTCTCGGCGATTCAAATGAAGTTATTGAGCGCTCAGATTAAAGCGTATCGGTGTCTCGCTCGTAACATGCCCCTCCCAGATCAGATTAAAAATCTCGTTATGAGTCATGCCGCTAATGTGAGTAGCCATGCCCCCTCCTCGTCATCAGATACAACTTTATCACGATCGTCTCCAAAGCCACCTCCCGTTACCGGGGGCAACCAGGCTACCAGAGCGACCGAGGAAGTGAAGAGTGAGGAGGGAAAAGGAGGAGGAGGGGGAAAAGTTGAGGGTGCGCCTGTCGCTGGTAAGGGCCAGGCTCAATTGAAACAGGTTAAACTAGTACCGACTGGTAAACCGCCAGGGATTGATCCTGAGATTATACTGAAAGAGAGAGAGGCGAGGTAAAGAGAAGATAAGTACTGTAAAGTACCGTATAGTAGGTAAATTTGGAGGGGCTAAATTTTGGTGAATTGCTAAATTTTGGTGATTGGCAGATTTTAATTTGGCAAATTTGTGGCCACGTGCCATTGAGCATGCGTATAATGGCTCAAAATGGCGGGTTTTTATTTTGGCGAATGGCTATCTAAACGCCAAATTCGCCAAATTTAATCCCCCCCAAAATTTCCCGCTATACGGTACATGATATACAGTAATTACCTGTATACAGTAATTAAGTATTTTAAATAATTATTATTATTAATTGTGTGGCTTTAATATGCTACTGGTATAAAGTGTCATAATGCAAAATCTCTTCTCTTAGGATTAAAGCTAGGATAGCTCATCGTATCGTTGACCTCCAGTCCATACAAGGCGGCACTCTTCCTGACCCCACCCTCCGCAAGGCAATGATAGAACTAAGAGCGCTTCGTCTCTTGGAGTTCCAGCGTCAAGTAATAATAAACCTATTGCCCTGTCTTGTTTTACTCCCCTCGTTTTCATAGTTACGGGCCGAGATCCTTTCTCACGCTCGACGTTCGACGACTTTGGAGACAGCGTTGAATTTGAGAGGATATAAGAGACCAAAGAGGCAGAGTCTGAGGGAAGCGAGGATAACTGAGAAGCTGGAGAAACAGCAAAAAGTGGAGCAGGAGAGACGGAAGAGACAAAAGCATCAGGTAAGGAACAGTGAATGAAAGTAATGTCTTCAATGCTTCTCTCTCTCTCTCTTTCTCTCCCTTTTCTTCCTCTTTCTCTCTCCACTCCCTCTATCTCCCTCCTTTTATTATCTAGGAGTTTTTATCCAGTGTTCTCCAGCATGCTCGTGATTTTAAAGAGTTCCATCGACTCAATATAGGAAAGATGTCAAAGTTAGGGAAGGCAGTCCTCAATCATCATGCTACATTAGAGAGGGAGCAGAAGAAAGAGCAAGAGAGATTGGAGAAGGAAAGACTCAGGAGACTAATGGTAAGAAGAGAGAGAAAGGAGAAGAGAGAAGCTTTCTTTTGTAATCTACTCTCTCTTTCTCTCTCTCTCACTCTCTTTGTTTCTCTCTCTCTCTCTCTCTCTCTCCTCTCTTGTAGGCTGAAGATGAAGAAGGCTACAGAAAACTGATTGACAAGCAGAAGAACAAGCGATTGGCTTATCTCTTGCAACAAACTGACGAATACATTGAGAGCCTTATTGAAATGGTGAAGAAACACAAAGACGATCTAATGGCACTTAAGAAAAGGAGAAAATCATCTCGTAGGGGAACTGTATCAGAAGTAAGCCACACCTACTTAATTAATGTGTCACACCCACTAGTAGTTAATATGGACACACCCACTAGTACTTGATTAATGGGCACACCCACTTACATGTACATGTATTAAGTATCATTGTTTAATTAATTCATTAATTAAGGGGCTGCTCCTCCTACTTGAAGCAGCTGCCCCTGCTTGAAAAATTCAAAAGATCTCAACCTGATGCTTTATACAATGATAGCACCTGGTGCTTATATAGCAGGAAATAGTGATTAAGCTATCGTGGGGCGTACTAATCATCATATTCATTGATGACATCACATCCTCTTATCTAAATTTACACATGTACATGTATTTTTATAATCTTATTAGGGTCAAAGTGGCGATAAGGATCCAAATGAGAGAGTGACAGTCATTGAGACTTCAACTGGTAACAAGCTGAGCGGAGAGGAAGCTCCGAAGAGGGAGGAGCTGGAGGCATGGCTTAAAGAGCATCCTGGATACGAAGTGATTGAAGAAGAAAACTCTGACGAAGAAACAGAGGTAGATAGTACATGTACATGTATTATTATTATTATTATTATTATTATATTATTATTGTTATTATTATTATTATTATTATTATTATTATTATTATTATTATATTATTATTGTTATTATTATATAACTATAGTCAAGAGTGGATAATTATTTAGGGAGAGTGTCTAACCTGCCTATATTCTGTGATACCACAGTGCGTATGTTTACATCCGTTTTTTGCAAGTATGCAGAGTTAATCTCAGTAATCTTCAAATTTATGGAGGACGCAAGAATGGCTACTTGGTGCTAATAACCATGCTATGTAAACTTACGCACTGTGGTATCACAGATTATAGGCGGGTTAGACACTCTCCCTAAATAATTATCCACTCTTGCTATAGTTCACTATTGTTTTATGTAGTGTTTAATTTTAGCAAATTTACATGTACATGTTTTTAACTAAAATTAAAAGAAAATCACAGCTTAACATAATAACATGTATTTTATTTTAAATAACTATTATTATTTCAGGACGATGATGATGCTATTAAAGCCACAAGCCCTACCCCCACCACACCAGGTGCTACTGATATTGATCCTAATGATCCTACCGCCATCATTGCTAAGGCGAGTGCTAACGCTGACGATGAGTACTCATCAAAAACCTCCGATAAGAACTATTACTCTATTGCTCACACTTTCCGTGAGTCTATTGAGAAGCAACCGACGCTACTTCAGTTTGGGACGTTGAAGGAATATCAGGTGAAATTATTATCATTATCATATCGTTTTATTTATTTTTGTTTATTTATTTATTTATTTATTTATATTTACATGTATTAATTTACAGTACATTGTGTATTTATTTATTTTTATATTTATTTATTTATTCATTTATTTAAGTACATGTATTTAGTCATTTATTCATTTATATATATGTATTATTTATCTATTTATTGTTGTTTATTTTTGTTGCTTATTGTTGTTGTTGTTTATTGTTGTTGTTGTTGTTGTTGTTGTTGTTGTTCTATGATAGATTAAAGGTTTGGAGTGGCTGGTGTCTCTGTACAACAATAATCTCAATGGTATATTAGCTGATGAGATGGGACTGGGTAAGACTATACAGACAATAGCACTGGTGACTTACCTCATGGAGAATAAGGGGAACAATGGACCTTTTCTTATCATCGTACCACTATCGTGAGTCAATGGAGAGAGAGAGAGAGGGTTAAAGTACATGTACATGTAGTGTTGTAGTTTTTAATAAAATTTTGCTTAGGCTCATATCAGTGGATTTTTAAGTTGCTCCAAATTTTGATATAACATCATGTACTATAGTACAGGCTATTTTTGTCAAAAATGACTAGGAGAGAATTTTCTGTTTTTATAATGTTTCCTGATACATATGCATGTTTTTATGTTGTGTAGCAAGTTTGAAGTGGTTCCGATCAAATTTGGATTTTTTACAAATTTTTAAAATTGCTCCAAAATCAGGCAAAAGTCACTGTACTATAGTACAAGGATACTGTATTTTGTACTTTTTACTTTGTTGGAAACTCAAAAAGTATTTGTCGGAATCAGCTCAAACTTTCTACAGAGCATAAAAACATCAATATGTATCAGAAAATGTAATAAAAATTAGGGGTCATTTTTTAGCCATTTTTTGGAAAAAACCATGGGCTATAGCCTTGGATATTTTTCAAAATTTTGGCGTTTTCATAAAATGACCGTAACTCGAAAAATTGAAGTCAGAATCAGCTCAAACTTGCTACACAGCATAAAAACATCAATATGTATCAGAAAATGTAATAAAAAATTGGGGTGATTTCGGAACCATTTTTTGAAAAAACCATGGGCTATAGCCTTGGGTATTTTTCAGAATTTTGGCATTTTCTTAAAATGGCCGTAACTCGAAAAATTGAAGTCAGAATCAGCTCAAACTTTTTACACAGCATAAGGACATCAATATGTATCAGAAAATGTAATAAAAATTTGGGGTAATTTTGGAGCCATTTTTTGGAAAAAACCATGGGCTATAGCCTTGGGTATTTTTCAGAATTTTGACGTTTTCTTAAAATGGCCATAACTCGAAAATTTTAAGTCGGAATCAGCTCAAACTTGCTACACAGCATAAGGGCATCAATATGCATCAGAAAATGTAATAAAAATTTGGGGTGATTTCGGAACCATTTTTTGGAAAAACCATGGGCTATAGCCTTGGGTATTTTTCAGAATTTTTGGCATTTTCTTAAAATGACCATAACTTGAAAAATTGAAGTCGGAATCAGCTCAAACTTTCTACACAGCATAAGGACATCAATATGTATCAGAAAGTACTTAACTAGTTTTTTGTAGAACCCTCTCCAATTGGGATCTTGAGTTTGATCGTTGGGCCCCATCAGTCGTTCGTGTAGTATGGAAGGTACACATTACCCCTCCCCCTCTTTTAATTAATTATAATAATCAATAGGGACCTCCCCTTGTCAGACGTAGCCTTGCGAATCAAATCAAGTCAGTCCGGTTTAACGTGTTGCTGACCACCTACGAGTATGTGATGAAAGACAAGGGTCCGCTATCAAAGGTAGGTGTGGTTTATGTTTGATCATGTGACTATCACATGTACATGTAGACAAAATGGAAGTACATGATTATTGACGAGGGACACAGAATGAAGAACCATCACTGCAAACTGACGCAGATATTGAACCAGTACTACGAAGCACCACACAGACTCTTATTGACTGGTACTCCTCTACAGGTTAGTATACTGAAAATATACTGAGATTTACTAAGAGTATACTGGGATTTAATAAGAATATACTGAGAGTATATTGGGATTTACTGAGTTTTACTATTTTTAGAACAATCTCCCTGAGTTATGGGCTTTGCTTAATTTCCTCCTTCCAACCATTTTCCAGTCCTGCAATAACTTTGAGCAGTGGTTTAACGCACCTTTTGCAATGACAGGAGAAAAGGTGACCTTAATAACTTTTAATAACCATTAATTAACTATTAATTAATTGACTATTAATTATTGATAATGTTAATTAGGTTGAGCTAAATGAAGAGGAGAAGATTCTAATCATAAGACGTCTTCACAAAGTTTTGCGGCCATTTTTATTGCGACGATTAAAGAAAGAAGTTGAAAATCAGCTACCAGATAAAGTAAAATTGAAAATATTATTTTATTTATTTATTTATTTATTTATTTGTTTGTTTGTTTATTTAAAGGTTGAGTATGTTATAAAGTGTGATATGTCGGCACTTCAGAGACAAATGTATGTTCACATGCAAAAGAAAGGTATCCTGCTAACTGATGGATCTGAAACCAACAGGAAGGTATGGGAATGGAATATTGGGAATTGAAAATAAAAAGAATGAAAATAATGTATATACATTTATATATGTACATGTATATAAAATAGATTTTTGTATATACAATTTAGAATACATTGTAGATACATTGCAGATAGGATTGATTAATAATTATCACTTTCTTTTCCCTCTCTCTCCCTCTCTCTCCTCTCAGGGTAAAGGAGGTGCTCGGGCCCTCATGAATACCATTATGCAGTTGCGTAAAATCTGTAACCATCCTTTCATGTTCGAAGAGATTGAAGATGCCATCTTAGAGCACCAGGGACTCTCAGGAAACACTCCCAATGCCTCCATTGCTACTACAGCTGATCTTTATAGAGCCTCAGGTAAATTTGAGCTCTTGGATAGGATGCTGCCGAAATTTAAGGAGACGGGACATCGAATATTACTGTTCTGTCAGATGACACAGTTGATGACTATAATGGAGGATTACCTCCAATGGAGAGGTAAAGAGAGAAAGGGAGAGAGAGAGAGAAAATTAAAAATTAAAAATTGAACAAAAATTAAACAAAACGTACAACAATAAAATGGACTAAAAAGAGAATTAGACGAGCTATTACATGTGCATAATTTTTCTTTATTATTATTATTTTTATTGTTATTATTATTATTATTATTATTATTATTATTATTATTATCATTATCATTAGGATACTTATACTTGCGTCTTGATGGTGCTACCAAAGCTGATGATCGTGGCCAATTGCTTGAACTCTTCAATGCTCCCAACTCACCTTACTTCCTGTTCCTACTCAGCACCAGGGCAGGAGGGCTGGGTCTCAACCTTCAAGTGGCCGATACTGTCATCATATTTGATTCTGATTGGAATCCTCATCAAGTGAGTGGGCATATAACATTGAATAAGTGGGTGGAGTTATTGAGTGAGTGGGTGGATACTGTTAAATAAGTAGGTGGAGCTTATCAAGTGACTGGGTGGATAATGTTAAATCAGTGGGTGGGGTAAAGAAGTAACTAAAATCATAGATGATAGAGTAAAAATATCGTATAATTTATCATATATACATGTAATAGTAGTTAATATTTTTGCTAATATTTTAATATTAAATATTTTTATTTTATTTTGTAAAAGGATCTCCAAGCTCAGGACAGAGCCCATCGTATTGGTCAGAAGAATGAAGTCCGAGTCCTGAGACTCTGTACAGTAAACAGTGTTGAAGAGAAGATTCTAGCAGCTGCCAAGTATAAACTGAACGTTGACGAGAAGGTCATTCAAGCTGGAATGTTTGATCAGAAATCAACCGGAAGTGAAAGGAAGGCCTTCCTGGTCGCCATATTGGAGGACGAACAGGCGGAGGAGGTGGGTGTGGTCAGTTACATTTATTATTATTATTATAATTAGGAGGAGCAAGAGGTTGCTGATGACGAAGCTCTTAATGACATGATTGCAAGGAATGAAGAGGAATTGGAATTATTTCAGGTAATCTGGTATAAATTTTTTGATTTGTGCAAAATTTTAATGGGTAATCTGGCAAATTTTTTTATTAGAGGATGGATTTGGAGAGAGCTGCAAGAGAAGCTATGGTTAGTTATTAATATTAGTTATTAATTAATAGTATAATTAATCAATCAGGATCCCAGCCTGCGTCATAAACCACGCCTCATTCAAGAAGATGAGCTGCCATCTTGGTTGCTACGGGATACAGAGGAGGTGGAGCAAATGGCCTTTGAAGAGAATGAGGAACGTCTTTTTGGATTAGGTAATCATTTTATTAGGAAACAATATTTACTTTTAATTGTATTAGTTGATTTAGTTCAAACAAGTTTAGTAAGTGATCTTTAAAACTTTAAATTAAAAGTCATGCATAAATATTAATAATAGTAATAGTTAACTAAAATTAATGAAAAAATGAAAATCTTAGAACTAAGCCCCCATTACATTACATTTACATCAAAACACACTAAAATCAGTAAAAGTGGTTTTTAAGTATAATTATTATGTGCATCTTTTAGGGAAGAGACAGCGTAAAGAGGTTGATTATTCTGAAGCACTGACAGAGAAGCAATGGGTGAAGGCACTGGAAGATGGAACATTAGAGGAGGTTGAAGAAACAAAAAAGAACAGAAAGAAAAGGAAGAGGAAGGATATTGCATTATTAGGAGAAGAGACAAAGGTAGAGAAAGAAAATAATGAGGACACCTTTATAATGAGGACATTTTGTAATGTCCCAATTGGCACTACAAGCCTATACAAAAGTACCTCTGAAATGAGGACACCTCTGTATTAAGGACAGGTAGTGTGGGCCCAATGGTGTCCTTAATAAAGAGGCTACACTGTACATGTATTAAGGACAGGTAGTGTGGACCCAATGGTGTCCTTAATAAAGAGACTACACCGTACAAAACTAATCTCTTTTCTTTTATCTCTAGAGTAAGAAGAGGAAGAAAGCTACTGCTGGTGTATCAGCAAAGCTAACTCGTTTATTAATTAGTCTATGGGAAGCAGTTGTAGCTTATCAGGATAGCACCAACCGAAGGATCAGCGAAATATTCATGGTCCTTCCCACCAGGAGGGAACTCCCTGAGTACTATCAGATTATAAAGAAACCCATTGATTTAAAGAAGATCAAAGATAAGATCATGAAACAGAAGTATCAGTGTCTCTCTGACATGGAGGATGATGTGATACTGCTCTGTGGTAATGCTAGGACTTATAATGAAGAAGGATCGCAGGTAAGGGGTCTTTAAAAATTCATAATAAATCCAATTTTTATCGGATTGAGCTCAAACTTTCTACACAACATAAGAACATGTAAATGTATCAGGAAAAATTATAAAAATGGAGAATTCTCTACTTTTCTTTTTTGACGAAATTTGGCCAATGACACTGTACTATAGTACAGCGACTTTGGCCCGATTTTGGAGCAACTTTAAAAATTCGTAAAAAATACAATTTTGATCGGAATGAGCTCAAACTTTCTACACAACGTAAGAACATGTATATGCATCAGAAAAAATTATAAAAATGGAGAATTCTCTCCTAGTCATTTTTCATGAAATACCCTGTAGCACTATAGCCAATGATAGAACTAACAAAAACTATCATTATCATTATCATTATTATTTATAGATATATACTGATTCTATCGAGCTTGAGAGAGTATTCATGGAAGCAAAGGCACAACTTGATGTAGATGAATATGGAGGAGTTGATAGTGATGATGAAAGACAAGTGTCTGTTGAAGTAATAGCTGGAGAGAAGGGAGAGAAAGAGAGATTTATTACTTAATTTATTTCATTTATAGGTTGACGACTATAATTCTGATACATCTGATGGTTAGTAAAAGAGAGAGAGAAAGAGAGAGAGAGAAAGGGGTAGGGAGAGAGGGGGAGAGGAAGAAAGGACTTCAATATAAACTACATGAAAGAAAGAAAAGCATAAATTTTGTTTTTCTCTCTTTTTTGTGTAGTGTCATTAAACAGGCATCACAGTGGTAGCAGTATGTCCAATACTCCCGCCCCCTCAGGGGGTGGAGCTTCAGTCAGTGGATCATTACCTCCCAGTGTAGCACGAAGTACTAGTAGCAGTAGTAAAGTAGGCCACACCCACATTAATTAATATGCCACGCCTCCTCATTAGGCCAGGAGGTCTCGTAAGGGACGTCCTAAGAAACACGAGAGGGTACCGTTGATTATAGAATCTGATAATGAGGAGAGTGCTCCGGTAATATCTCCTCAAACTGGTCTGACTGGTTTTCATTTCTTGTTTAGGTAACTCCTGAGTTTATAACTGGTTCACCTGCTTCCTCTTATACTTCATCTCTTGTGCCGTCTCCGGCTTCATCTTCAACCTCTTTCTCTCGCCGGAAATATTGAAATACATACTCTTAATTAGGAACTTATAACGATTACCATTTCAGGATCAATAATTTAATCATTTTCATTACTTTTAGATGTTTCTCACTAATAAAATAATAAAAAAATCAAAATCAGTGCCAATGTCATGTTTAGTATGGACATATAGTGAGAACCTGTAGAATACAGACAATAACTATAATAATAATCAAGAATATTTATAGTTTACATTAAAAAGTGAAAGAATTTACTACTACAAATTACACAGGAAAGCTATCAATGACTAAGTAATCTGTGAAATAATTATAAAAAACAACAAGAAGCAGCAAAAGGTGCAGTACAATGATTACATTAAAGCTATAACATACATACAATTTTAGTTTATCCTTTTCAATGACTCTACTACTTGAGCCATAGTAGGACGAGCTCTAGGATCAATTTTAAGTCCTCTTTGTATGAGAGACTTCATATCAGACCAGGAGACACTACCAGATTGTCGTGCCCTTTCTTTAATTGTCATTTCCGGTTTAGAATGTAAATTCATTTCCATAAGGAGAACAGAGTAACTGTAGACATCCATTGCTGGACTGTTTTGATTAGGATCACAAGCTTCTGGTGCAGCATATGCAACATTGCCTGGAAAAGCAGTACCACTACTACCTTCTTGCACTACTTTAGCTGTACCATAATCTGCTACTTTAGCTTCATAACCAGCAGGTCCAGTGCAAGGCTTTAATAATACATTAGGACTGCTCACATCTCTGTGAATAATAGGCTGAGGCTTAAACAGGTGAAGGTAGTTGAGGCCTAAAGCTACATCTTGAGCAATACTCAGAATCTGTTGATTGGTTAATCGGTTTCTGTGAAGCTCCTGATTAAGACTAGTGCTCATCAGCTCGGTCAAGATGAGAGGATTACCTACTTTAGTTGCACCAATAAACTGGACCAGGTTAGGATGACGTACTCGTGATGCTACACTCATTTCCCTGGAGAAGATACCTAGATTATAATCAGAGATGATGATATTATGAAGTGATTTGACAGCTACTGTTAAACCTCTAAAGATACCGACTGTAACGACAGCATAAGATCCTCTCCCTAACTCCTCCTTTGTCAAAGTCACCTCATCTTTATTAATAACCCAGTGATCATCAGTAAGTGTTTGTTGCTGGTACCTACGAACTGCCTCTTGAGACTGATGTAGCTTTTCATCCTTCTCCTGTAGCTCCCTATTCTTCTCCTGCAGTGCCACCTGATGCTCCCTATCTTTCTCCTGTAGCTCCCTATCTTTCTCTTGTAACTGGTTTTGATGTCTCTCCTCTCTCTCTGCCTCCTCTCTATCCTTCTCTTGTAGCTGCTGACAATATCTTCTTATTTCTTGATCTTTCTCTGCTTCCTTCTGCTCCATTTGCCAATGAAATAGTTTTACGTCTCTCTCCTTTTCATTCTCCTTTTCTTGTAATTCTTTTTCTTTTTCTTTTACTTCTCTCTCCTTCTCTTCAAGACACATCATAAGAGCTTGTATGGTTTGCTCAGTATCAGTTGTATCTCCTTTTTTTAGTTTCTGATACTCCTCCAACCATATTCTTCTTCCTAACTGTAGTTGCTGCTGATACCTCTTCTTGTAGTACTCGCTAGTCATGCCACTGGTATCAAATGTATCACCTACTGTCCACTCACTATCACTGTTGAGAACTAATTGTCAGATATAAAAACCATATAATATATGCAGGTACCATGCATTATATAGGAATGCAAATGTATACACTGACCTAGTTCAGTTAACATTGCAATGTTAGGATTAGTGACTAGTGTGCAAATCTTATCAAGAAATCCTCCAACAGTTATTATCCAGACACAATGAGGACTCACATTGAACACTGAGAGAGAATGAGCCCATCTCTTACTAACAGAGTGAGGCGCATCTAACTGTTAATAGAAATAAATCAATGATTGAATTAATTATATCTCACTGTAACAGTATAATAATACCTTTATCCAAACATGTTGAGTGACATTAAAGATCCAACAATCATCTAATGTGTCATTATTCTTATCCCACCCACCACTTATCACTAGCATAGGACAGTCTAATCCAATCATAATAATAGCACCTGCATGATAATATCTACCCACTGGCCATTGATCTATTGCTTTAGGTCTCTTTATACACTGCCAGAACTAGAAATAAAAATAACCATACCCATACATCACAAATTTTTTAGGGTTTTTAATTCTTTGGATTTTTTGCAATCCTCTGAAGATATGCAAAAATGTTTTTCATAAAAATTTCATGGAAAACATTTTGATAAAAATACATACAAGATGATAGACAGCGTGAATTTGTGTACATATACTTTCAGTACACTTAATTTAACATACCACAGTGCTGATTGATATCTCTAATATATAAATATTGTTTCGAGCAAGGGTTCGATCATCATCAGTTTCTAGCCCACCAAACAGAGCAGTATCATCTTCAGTCTCCATTCCACCAAACAGAACAGCTCTAGTGTTGTTGATCTTTTCAATGATGAAGGCATAAGCAGGTGGTATACACTGACCAATGATTGAAGGATTAGTCCATTCTCCTAATATAAAAGTATTTAACATTGTTTTGAAAGAATAACTTTACTTGATGATATATTATATATTGAGTGCTCATTAGTATGCCATCTTCCACCAGCGAACTTAATATATTTATAATGAGGTAGTTGTACAGCTGGTTTACATCCTAGTCCTCCTATCATTAGTAAATGGTGTACTCCATCATGTTCAAATGATATCATTCCACCATCACCTCTCCTCATAACTGGTCTATTTGCATCAGTTGGTTCTAATTCTGTCCATTGAAAACTAACGGTATCCAGTTGTGTAAGATTGTTATGACAACAGATGTCATGGCTACAATATCCCCCAAAATAATACAATTGATCATTTATTGCAGTACAGCAATATGCAATGATTCCTAATGGAGGACTACCAGTAGTATCTCTAGTGACCCATTGGCCATTTGAATGGGTAAAGTGCTGTACATGACTAGTGATCCTTGTCTTTTCTTCACTATCATGTACTTTAGGTAAATCAACCTGATCACCACCCCACACATACAGTGAATCACCTACTGATACAGCACAGTGTGTGGCTCTTCCATTCAGTTGATCTACAGTATATATAATAATGACAGAATGAAGAACACTGGACCGTGACTTACGAGATAGCTTCTCCTCGCTTACACCATAGCCTGCGCCTCTCCGCCGCTTAATATCAAGAGTATTCATGTGAGTAGTTGGTCCCAAGAAGTTGGAAGTCACTTAGCAACATCAATATGAGATAAAATATGGCTGAAGGCTTCCGCGTAGGCGTGCTCAGTCCGGCGTTCAAGTTCATTCAAAAATTTGAAATCAGGGGCTCTTGATTCAATTCAATTCAGTGTCTGCCCATAAAATCATGATAAAGTAATAGTATTACTGTACAACTGATAGTAATGATAGGCAATCTTCATCACTCCAAGTGTCATTATAAAACTACCAATTTTTTGATAGCTTTGATACTGTATTAATCTAAGAATAAATAAATAAATATAATCATGCATCTTAGCTACATGGTGCAAATTCAGAATAAAATAAGTAAAACAGTAAAAACACTGCACTTTGTAGCTAACACCCATGCATCTTGTTTGCATCATGCACCGAATGAATACTTACTTCCTTTTACTCAAAAAGACATTTAAAAAATTAAAACCACAAAACTATTGAAAAATACAAACAGCATTATTAATCAAGCTGAAACTAAATCTCTAAGGGTTTGTATAATTGCGGTATGATACTTCCAAGTCTATTTTATCAGCAATTTCTTTAAATGCTTCATTATTTTTCAATACTTCAATTAAAGATATCATTGCCTGAGGTTTCCCATCAATGGTAGCTTTAAGAGCAAACAGTAATAAAGCACATCTATCATGTACTGGTCTACCATCATTCATACACTCAGTTGCAGTAGTATCAGAAATTAGCTTTTTTGCATATAAGTTTATGATGATCGCCGAAAGATTATTTGGAGCTGCCAGGATGTCAGAAAGTGTATCAAAGTTTTCTCGTAGAACTTCTCCAGCTGATTTCCTCTCCTCATCATCTATAATTATAGTAACAGAATTAAATCAAGCAAGAGATTATACCAGAAAACATTACCAAGAGAAATTGGCCCTGTGTTTGAAGCAATAGTGCCTGCAGATGCCAGCTGGGTGTCACCTATATAGTCTTTAGAGACTAACTTATGTAATAATAACACTAACCCATTGTTAATACAATGTTCATTTTCTCAAAATTAGATTTTTTTATTCCTTGCAATGTGACAGGATAACTTAATTCCTTAACTGCACCTTCACCAGGTGTGGCTGTGATTGTAATGAGGCATTCTGGAAAACGAGGAGGAGACATGCTCCCATACTTATCAATAACAATCTGCCTAACCTACAGTAATTATAATATATAATACATTAGTATGAAGTGCTTACTCTTGTAGGATCCTGATGAGGTCTAACTGACCATCCTTTGGGACATTTTTCATCATCAAAGCATAACTCAATGAATCCATCATCATCTTTAAACTGGAAAGATACTTCAATACTTTTTTCAACATTTCTGAATGCTTTTCTAATATACTGCATGTATGAATAAAATAATAAGTAGCAGTAACAGAAAGATGATATTAATACCTCTATTAGTGCATTAAGATCTTTAGAAACAAGAAATCTCATCAACCATTCCCTTCCTGGCCTCTTGATCTCATACATCACTTGACTGTGGTAACACTTAATAGGTGGTTTATCTAAAATAAATTAAAGATAAAAAGTATGCATGCATGCATGCTTATACCTGCTTGAGTAGCTATTTCATTTTTTGTTAAAAGTGTGTTTGGCAGATCAAAAGAAAATGAAGAACTTGAAGAATGCAAAGATAATGGTGAAACAGGGGAAGAAGTTGAACATGGTCCATCAAAAGGTGATGATAAAGATGAAGAAAGAGTACGTGATCTTGCACGTGATGATGAAGTGCCTGGGATTGAATATGGCCGATAACGTCTTCCTGAATATGTTTTAATACAATACTTAGAGAATGTAGCAATGCTAATACTACCATATCTATTGCCAATAAAAAATTCCCCACCATCTACTGTATTGAACTGGTAGGGTGGCTGATTATTAGTTGAAGTAGAAAAACTAAGGTAATTACAGTGAGAAGATGTTTCTATGGAGACACAGTGCTGTATCTCCAGTTTCACGGGCTCAAGGAAAGGCTTGGAGAGGCTTATAGCATATACTGCACTAACAAGCTCAGTGTCTTCTGGGAATATAAAATCTCCTCCTACAAGAGCAGCAATGGTTATTTTAACAGTATCGGAGGGTAGCACTGCTCCTTGTGGTATTGTTATCCTTATACCATATTCCTCCCACTTAACTGACTGGGTAGATTCACCATGAATAAGATATGAATTCTTTGCAGCAACATGTACACCTTTAAGTTCATCTACATAAAGTACATGTCTCTCCTTTTCTTGTAACTGTTGGCAATACATTTGTATCATTTGCTTCTTTTCTGCAAGTTCCTTTTCTTTCTCCTGCAACTGTTGAAAATATTTATCTTTTAGCCTTTGTTCCTCAATTAACTGATGCTCTTTCTCTGCCTCCTTTTTTTCTTTCTCTCGTAACTCTTGACAATATTTTTGTATTTCTTTCTCCTTTACTGCCTCCTTTTCTTGATGTCTTTTTTCTTTCTCTGCTTCCTCTTTTAATTTTTCACAATATTTTTGTATCTCTTGATCCTTTGCTTGTAACTGCTGACAATATCTTTGTATTGCTTCATCTTGCTGTGTCTCCTTTCTTTCTTTCTCTTTCAACTGATGAATGTATTTTTGCATTTCTTGCTCTTTCCCTAATAGCTGATAACAGTAATGCTGTATTTCTTTTGCCTTTTCTTGAAAATGTTGATCATATTTTTGCTCCTTCTCTTGTAATAACTGAGTGTATCTTTGTATTTCTTCATCTTTTCTTTCATTTTCTTTTAACTGCCAGTAGTATTTTTTTTCAATTTCTGCCTTCTCTTTCTCCTTTTCTTGTAATAAATTGACTTTTTCTTGTAACTGATGTATTTCTTCATTTTTCAGTGCCTCAATTCTCACCTTCTCTTGTAAAAACTGCTGATGATGCCACTTTTCTTTCTCGGCTTCTTCTTTCTCCTTCTGTTGTAACTTGTTATGATATCTCTGCTCTCTCTCTGCCTCCTCTCTGGCCTTCTCCTGTAGCTCCCTATCCTTCTTCTGTAGCTCCCTCTCTTTCTTCTGTAGCTCCCTATCCTTCTCCTGTAGCTCACTATCCTTCTCTTGTAACTGGTTATGATATCTCTCCTCTTTCTCTTCCTGATGACAATATCTTCTTATTTCTTGATTTTTCTCTGCTTCTTCTCTTTCCTTCTGCTCCAATTGCTGGAAAAACACCCTCTGCTTTTCTTGCACTTCTCTCTCCTTTTCTTGCAGTTGATAATGATACATTTGTATCTTTTCCTCCTTTTCTGCAAGCTTCTCTCGTAACTCTTGATGATATCTTTGTATTTCTTTCTCTTTTATTGCCTCCTTTTCTTGTAGCTGTTGACAATGTCTTTTTTCCTTCTCTGCCTCCTTTTTCAATTTTTCACAATATTTTTGCATTTCTTTCTCTTTTTCTGCCTTTTCTTGTAACTGCTGATAACATCTTTGTATTATTTGATCTTGCTGTACCTCCTTTTTTTCTTTCTCTTGCAACTGATAAATATATTTTTGCATTTCTTGCTCTTTCTTTTGTAACTGATAACAGTATTGCTGTATTTCTTCATTTTTCAGTGCCTCAATTCTCACCTTCTCATGTAATAATTGCTGATGATGCCTCTTTTCTTTCTTGGCTTCTTCTTTCTCTTTCTCCTGTAACTGGTTATGATATCTCTGCTCTCTCTCTGCCTCCTCTCTATCCTTCTCTTGTAGGTGATGACAATATCTTCTTATTTCTTGATCTTTCTCAGTTACTTCCCTTTCTTTCTGCTCCAATTGTTGACAACAAACTTGTGCTTCTCTCTCCTTTTCTTGCAATTTTTTTTCCTTCTCTTCAAGACTCTGAATAAGAGCTTGTATGGTTTGCTCAATATTGGCTGTATCTCCTTTCCTTCTTCTCTGTAGTTGCTGCTGATATTTCTTCTTGTATTCTTCATTATTCATACCATTGGTATCTAATGTATCACCTACTGTCCACTTTCCTTTACTACTAAGAACTAATAAATAGATACAATAAATTAAAGTTATTAGGATTTGCATGCATGCATGACTGCAAACTAAGAGACAAAATAATGATCAAAATCATTGGATCTTGTATTTTTTTTTTTACTGAGATAAAACAATTTATTATTGTGGCATTTCTTACTAAGCTTAGGGTTGGATCCAACCCATTATATCTATTGATATCATAAACTGACCTAGTTCAGTTAACATAGCAATATTAGGATGAGTGACAAATTTATAACTCTTATCAACAAATCCTCCACCAGTTACAATCCAAACACAATGAGGACTCATAATAAACACCGAGAGAGAATGACCATTTTTCTTACTAACAGAGTGAGGTACATTTAACTGTATAATAGAAATAAATTAATAATTTACATGTATCTCACTGTACATACTTTTATCCAGGAATCTTGAGTGATGTTAAAGATCCAACAATCATCTAATTTATCATTATTCTTATTCAACCCACCACTTATCACTAACATAGGACAGTCTGATCCAGTTGTAATAATAGCACCTCCATGACAGTATCTACCCACTGGCCATTGGTCTATTGCTTCAGGTTTCTTTATACACTGCCAGAACTAATAAATAAAAATAACTATACCCATTAACAAAGATGTAACAGCCAGCTGGTATGGATCATAAAGAGGGGATTTGTAGTATACCATAATTTGCCTTTTTTTCGTACAAAAATTTTTCGTTTCAGAAAAATTCAAGTGGAAATATTTTCGTCTTCTCATAGTGTACGAAAATTTTTACAGTCTAAAAATTTAGCTTCTCTTGCATATACCTTGTCCTTTACCTACTGGTAACAAGGCCGCTATAGTATTGTTTATAATTCTTGAGATAAGAGATTCTTGACCTGGCTGTTCCCCGACATTACTAGTATACGGATAGTACTGGAGATGCAGCAATGATTAATTTATGGATAATAAACGGAAACATTAAATGGCTACTTTTGTCACATGGTGGACCGTTTTATTTTATAACTCAGTAGTGAAGCAACTGATTGAAGTACAGCAAGCACCAGTGGATAGAGCAAGGTTAGAGCTGTAAGAAGATACCTACTTATCAGGCTGTACCTTAGTCTTTCTTTGATGAATTAGGTCACAAATTTTGGTTGCTCAAAAATTTTCAATTGAAATATTTTCGTCATTTTAGGACCATACAAAAATATTTCCACAACAAAAAAAGGCAAATTACGGTAGTTTTGAATGATTTGACACTGCATACAAAGAGCATTGCAGTGAAATTTTTAGCCAAGTGGATGATGTGGCTATAGTGGTATCACTAATTGTTTCTAGATGGTCTCTGTCTGTCTGCGCTTTAAGAGATATTACAAAACTTTTGACTGAAAAATGAGTTTCTAGACAATTTTAGAAGGCAAGAGGATTTGAGTCCCAACCCTCCCCTGTGGCTTGAGTAAGAGTGGGTGTATATGTTTGCTTAATTTAACATACCACAGTGCTGATTGATATCTCTAATATATAAATATTGTTAGTAGCAGTATCCTTAGCTTTATCATCAGTCTCTACTCCACCAAACAGAACAGCTCTAGTGTTGTTGATCTTTTCAATGATGAAGTGACTAGCAGGTGGTATACACTGACCAATGATTGAAGGATTATTCCATTTTCCTAAATTAAAAATTATTTAATTATAATTTCAACTAGTAATAGAAATTTACTTGATGATACATGATAAATTGAGTGCTCATTAGCATGCCAGTTTCCACTAGGTAATATAATATATTTATAATGAGGTAGTTGCACAGCTGGTTTAGATCCTTTTCCTCCTATCATTAGTAAATGGTGTTCCCCATCATGTTCAAATGATATCATTCCACCATTATATCTCCTCATAACTGGTCTAGTTGCATCAGTTGGTTCTAATTCTCTCCATTGAAGACTAATGATATCCAGTTGTGTAATACTGTTGTGATAGCAGTCGTCATGGCCACACCATCCCCCAAAATAATACAATTGATCATTTATTGCAGTACAGCAGTATCCAATGACTCCTAATGGAGGAGCGCCAGTAGTGCTTCTAGTGATCCATTGACCAGTTGAAGGAGTAAAGTGCTGTATATTACTAGTGATCCTTCTCTTCTTTTCATTATCATGTACTTCAGGTAAACCATCTTGATTGCCAGCCCATACATACAGTGAATCACCTACTGATGCAGCGCAGTGAGCAGCTCTTTTATTTGGTTGATCTATGCATACAGTACACTGATGAAAAGTAACATGACAAGACTTACTTTTATGTGCCATAGCAGAGCCTGCAAGCTATTGAAGCTCGAAAGCTAGCCAACCCTTGAACCGTTCAAGGGTTGGCTAGCTTAACACCAAAGTCTAGACTCGATTAGTGATGGGCGATGTATCGATTTTTTATCGATATAAACGATATTTTACGGTATCGATCTGCATCATTATCGAAATTTTAATGCTGGAATAATCGATCTCTTGACCACGCCCCTTTATAACAGTTAACTAACCAATTTTAAATTAATAAACTGTGGTTAATAAATAATTATTAATAAATATTATAAATTATTAGTAATAATCCTTGTGTAAACTTATCTAGCAAGCCTAAGCTGTCAAGTAGCTTGCAACAGCTAGCAAGTATAGCAACTATACTGCTGTTGACTATTACTTGCTTTTGCAAGCCAACCTCAATGCTCCTTGCATGTAACTAACAGCTGCTAGTATAAAAGAGCTGGCCCAGTGCTTGGTTTATAACAAACTCAAGCAATTAAGCATTTCCATTTGCCAAGCAACAGAAGTCATCATTGTCTGGAAGTCTAAAGACTTCAATTGATAGAGCACTAGTCAATATGCTAGTAGCTGACTTTCAACCAGCGTCCGTTGTTGAAGATGAAGGTTTTATTCGATTCTTGAAAGTCAATGATCAGAGATATCAGCCTCCAAGTCGTCGTACTCTCATGCGTGACCACCTTCCACAGCTATATGAGGAAAAGGTAGCAGAGCTGCAGGAGAAACTCATGTCCATTGAACATTGTACTCTGACCACTGACTTGTGGACATCAAATCAGACAATGGGTTACCTCACTGTCACTTGCCACTTCATTTCACAAAGCTGGGAAATAGAGTCCTATGTGCTGGAGACAACTCATGTGGATCAAGCACATACTATAGAAAATCTTGCATCAGAGTTAATGACTATCACTGACAAATGGAATATTAGTTCCAAAGTTCATTGCACTGTCACTGACAATGCTACCAACATCAAGGGAGCTGTGAGAGCAAATGCATGGAATCATCTCTCATGCTTTGCTCATACTCTCAATTTAATTGTTAGTAACTCGTTGAGCTCAGTTCCAGAAGCACAATCACTAATTCAAAGTGTAAAGAATATTGTTACCTTTTTTCGTCGTAGCACAAAAGCAATGGATAAATTGACTGTAATGCAATCTCGGCTTAATATTCCACAACATAAACTGATTCAGGATATTGAAACTCGATGGAATTCAGTCTTTTATATGCTAGAGCGATATTTGGAGCAGGAGGAGGCTATAAGGACTACCCTTTGTATGATGGATAGGAATGACCTTCTCATTCCCACTGAGAAAAACTCAGAGCTCTCAGAGATGGTGGATATCCTCAGACCATTTGAAGCTGTAACTCGAGAGATGTCTGCTGACAAATATGTCTCCAGTTCCAAAATAATACCTCTGGCAAAAGGTTTACAACGATGCAGCAGCAACAGTAACAACAAGATTAGTGAAGCATTATGTTCTCAGATGTCAGGAAGATTTCTCAATATGGAAGCCAATGTTCTAATTGCTTCAGCAACACTGCTTGATCCACGCTTCAAAAAAATTGGATTCTCTGATCAGAGAGCAGGTGATCAAATAGCTCGACATTTGACAGCTGAGATAACACAGATGATGAGATCCAGAGAAGCAACTAGTCAAACAACAGCCACAGCTACAACCAATGAAGTGGCCCAGGACACAGCTGATTCTGTATGGAGGTTTTTTGATGAACAGGTCTCTTCTCAATCTAACATGCATCCTGGGGTGACTGCCTTCTCAGAGGTAGATAAGTATTTTAAAACTCCAGTATTACAAAGGACAGAAGACCCACTTAACTGGTGGAAAGAGAACAGTCAAGTTTTTCCTCAGCTAGCTCCACTAGCAAGAAAGTATCTCAGTCTATTGGCAACTTCAGTACCTTCTGAAAGACTGTTTAGCAAGGCGGGTGAGCTAGTATCCCTGAAAAGGAACAGACTCAAGCCAAAGAACGTGAACATGTTTCTTTTCTTGAATAAATATCATTAATTGTACCATAGATATTATAGACTACGTAACCGGGATTGGAAACTAGCTCACGTGATCCATTCAAACCAGTACAAACCGGCTGACACAGGGTCCGTGATTGGATTTTGGTGGGTGTGGTCGAAAAATGGCTACTCATCGACGACATTCAAAGGAAGACTGTATTTAAACCAATGTTGATTTTTTGTTATTTTAATAATATTTCAATACTTTAGTGTTTGTGTAACATGACTATAATGAAAAAAATAATAATACCATTGTTACTTTGCAAATATACTGTGATATTGTTCAAATTTCTGTTACTTGCAAATTTTCAAAACTTTTTGTACCTGTTGCTCCATTACACGGGTAAAAATAGACTAACAAGATCATTGGAAATGTTGCCACAATCATTGTGCATGGAACTGTCATAGTTTCATTTACTGATTTGCTATGTCAGAGGAGTAATATCTAAAATACTGTTTCTGCGAACAGTCCACTGTCGTACCTGTTACAGCTTTTACAAAACAAGCAGAGGTTTCTCCTTTTGAGTGATGATAGGTTGATATTGTGTGCATGGAATTGGGGGGTTAGCATTTAAATTCATGCAAAGCAATTGACTACAGTAAACATTAAAGATAATAGCAAGAGTATAGTGATACATTCAATCACCATCGATAATATGATCACGTGATGCTGTAGTAACGGGACAAGCCGCACAAGTACCAGCTGCAATCAAAGCTGCAAAGGCATTCAAACTTGTGGTCTCTTATCTACCAGATTTATTGATAAAGAACCGATAGAAATACGGTAAACAAGCATGGATATAAAGCTGTACATTGCATAATTGTTTGACTACCATTGGCATGCTAAGCTGCTGCATGCACCATAGTAACAATGATATCATCTGCACTGCAGCCGGCATGAAGATTCGTCAGTGCAGAATTTTAAGTTAAAATAATTTTTTTAGATAATTATCAAAAACATGCCAAGAAAGAATACCTTTTCTGTTAAAAAACATCATTCCAAGGAGCAACGGCAATGGACAGTGGCCATCCCAATCTCTGCATTCACTATGTCGTCCTTTAATTCAATAAGTCAGCTGCAGTCTCGATTAGCTAGAGCTGATCTTAATTCTTTTGGTTGGGTGGAACATTACAACTCATCATATAACTCAGTCACATTAAGCAAATTCATCAATAAGGCATTATTTCTTGTATCCATAAGCTGTTCTTTGGAGTGGAGTGTTCACTGCAATGGGTACGATATTACTTGCTGTAATACCCTGAAGAGTCTCTCAGTGCCACACATTACAAATGTTCAGTATTTATATGACATTCTCAATGTCATTGATGACTGCAACCTCTGTTGTGGCAATGAGGTGACACAATTTCAAGATGTTATAACTGATGATGAACTACATCAACAAAAGAATGCTGCAATTGGTAAGAATTAAACTTTATATAAATATTTTAATACATTCACTATGTGCACATACCACATAGGAAAGAATTGCATCTTTGATAAATGCTGCTATATTATTGTGAACAAAAACAAGCGATGTGCTTCATGCTCCAAATACAGATCAGCATTGCTATCCCGTCAAAACCGCTTTAGAAAGGGAAATAGCCACTCCAATAAATCCTCTGTTAGCAGTAGCTACAGATATGACCTGTTGTCCAAGGAGGAGATGAAGGCGAGGATGAAGTTACTGCATGATGAACTAAGAATGGTGAAGAGACAGAGAGATAGGGTCAAAGAGAAGTTAACAGCAGCAATTGATGCTCAAGGTATATCCTTGAGTTCTGATATGCACAATGACTTTAAGCATATTATGCTAACTGATGGTGCATCATTTCTTAAGAGCCAATCATCAACTTACTTTCAGAGATTATTTTGGCAGCAGCAAATGGATGCTGTAATGACAAGGGATTCAAGGGGAATGAGATGGCATCCTCTCATGATTCGCTTCTGCATATTCTTGAGACAGCAATCACAGTCTGCATATGAAACACTTAGACAATCTAAATGCATTTGTCTACCATCACAACGCACACTGCGTGATTATACACACTATGCCAAAGCCAGTCCTGGTTTTTCTAGTGAAGTTGACTCTCAGCTTTGTAGTGCTGCT
>NW_003546466.1:51559-73328 GCF_000090795.2 Amphimedon queenslandica | reverse complement strand
GCGAACTTAATATATTTATAATGAGGTAGTTGTACAGCTGGTTTACATCCTAGTCCTCCTATCATTAGTAAATGGCGTGCTCCATCATGCTCAAATGATATCATTCCACCATCACCTCTCCTCATAACTGGTCTATTTGCATCAGTTGGTTCTAATTCTGTCCATTGAAAACTAACGGTATCCAGTTGTGTAAGATTGTTATGACAACATATGTCATGGCTACAATATCCCCCAAAATAATACAATAGATCATTTATTGCAGTACAGCAATATGCAATGATTCCTAATGGAGGACTACCAGTAGTATCTCTAGTGACCCATTGGCCATTTGAAGGGGTAAAGTGCTGTACATGACTAGTGATCCTTGTCTTTTCTTCACTATCATGTACTTTAGGTAAATCATCCTGATCACCACCCCACACATACAGTGAATCACCTACTGATACAGCGCAGTGTGTGGCTCTTCCATTCAGTTGATCTACAGTATTAAAATAATAACAGAATGACGATCACTGGACCGTGACTTACGAGATAGCTTCTCCTCGCTTACACCATAGCCTGCGCCTCTCCGCCGCTTAATATCAAGAATATTCATGTGAGTAGTTGGTCCCAAGAAGTTGGAAGTCACTAAGCAACATCAATATGAGATAAAATAATGGCTGAAGGCTTCCGCGTAGGCGTGCTCAGTCCGGCGTTCAAGTTCATTCAAAAATTTGAAATCAGGGGCTCTTGATTCAATTCAATTCAGTGTCTGCCCATAAAATCATGATAAAGTAATAGTATTACTGTACAACTGATAGTAATGATAGGCAATCTTCATCACTCCAAGTGTCATTATAAACTACCAATTGTTTTGATAGCTTTGATACTGTATTAATCTAAGCATAAATAAATAAATATAATCATGCATCTTAGCTACATGGTGCAAATTCAGAATAACATAAGTAAAACAGTAAAAACACTGCACTTTGCAGCTAATACCCATGCATCTTGTTTGCACCATGCACCGATTGAATACTTACTTCCTTTTACTCAAAAAGACATTAAAAAATTAAAATCACAAAAACTATTGAAAAATACAAACAGTATTATTAATCAAGCTGCAACTAAATCTCTAAGGGTTTGTATAATTGCGGTATGATACTTCCAAGTCCATTTTATCAGCAATTTCTTTAAACGCTTCATTATTTTTCAATACTTCAATTAAAGTATTCATTGCCTGAGGTTTCCCATCAATGGTAGCTTTAAGAGCAAACAGTAATGAAGCACATCTATCATGTACTGGTCTACCATCATTCATACACTCAGTTGCAGTAGTATCAGAAATTAGCTTTTTTGCATATAAGCTCATGATGATCGCTGAAAGATTATTTGGAGCTGCCAGGATGTCAGAAAGTGTATCAAAGTTTTCTCGTAGAACTTCTCCAACTGATTTGCTCTCCTCATCATCTATAATTATGGTAACAGAACTAAATCAAGCAAGGGAAATATTACCTGAAAAAATTTGCCCTAAGTTTGAAGCAATAGTGCCTGCAGATGCCTGCTGGATGTCACCTATATGGTCTTTAGAGACTAACTTATGTAATAATAACACTAACCCATTGTTAATACAATGTTTATTTTTTCAAAATTAGATTTTTTAATTCCTTGTAATGTGACAGGATAACTTAATTCCTTAACTGCACCTTCACCAGGTGTGGCTGAGATTGTAATGAGGCATTCTGGAAAACGAGGAGGAGACATGCTGCCATATTCATCAATAACAATCTGCCTAACCTATTGTAATCATAAGAAATATATAGTACATTAGTATTATAAGTGCTTACTCTTGTAGGATCCTGATGAGGTCTAACTGACCATCCTTTGGGACATTTTTCATCATCAAAGCATAACTCAATGAATCCATCTTCATCCTTAAACTGGAAAGATACTTCAATACTTTTTTCAACATTTCTGAATGCTTTTCTAATATACTGCATGTATGAATAAAATAATAAGTAGCAGTGACAGAAAGATGATATCAATACCTCTATTAGTGCATTAAGATCTTTAGAAAGTAGAAATCTCATCAACCATTCCCTTCCTTGCCTCTTAATTTGATACACCACTTGACTATGGTAACACTTAATAGGTGGTTTATCTACAATAAATTAAAGATAAAATCATTAATATGTGAATATACATGCTTATACCTGCCAGTGTAGTTATTTCATTTTTTGTTGAAAGTGTATGTGGCAATTCAAAAGTTAGTGAAGAACTTGAAGAATGCAATTCATCATTAAAAGATGATAAAGATGTTGAACATGGTCCATCAAAAGATGATGATAAAGATGAAGAAAGAGTATGTGATCTTGCACGTGATGATGAAGGGCCTGGGATTGAATATGGCTGATAACGTCTTCCTGAGTATGTTTTAATACAATACTTAGAGAATGTAGCAGTGCAGATACCACCATATCTGTTGCCAATAAAAAAGTCCCCACCATCTACTGTATCAAACTGGTAGGGTGGCTGATTATTAGTTGAAGTAGAAAAACTAAGGTAATTACAGTGAGAAGATGTTTCTATGGAGACACAGTGCTGTATCTCCAGTTTAATCGGTTCAATGAAAGGCTTAGAGGTATTTATAGCATATACTGCACTAACAAGCTCAGTGTCTTCTGGAAATATAAAATCTCCTCCTACAAGAGCAGCAATGGTTATTTTAACAGTATCAGAGGGTAGCACTGCTCCTTGTGGTACTGTTATCCTTATACCATATTCCTCCCAATTAACTGACTGGGTAGATCCACCATGAATAAGAAATGAATTTTTTGCAGCAACATGTACACCTTTAAGTTCATCTATATAAATATAATATAATGATTTTATAATCATATTTAAGTAATACCTTCAGTTACACTTTCAACAACTCTTTCATCAAGTATTGTGCTGAAATCATTGTTACAACCTATAACCATTCTGTATTAACATACAGACATAAACTAGTATACCTTGAATTGATTCATGCATTTCATTTCCTTTGCTATTACCTTCCTTTTGAGCAGTTTTTACATCTTCTTGAAGTTCTTTAACTTCTAAATATAGTAATATAAATACTATATATACATCATGTATGCATACCTTCTGAAGAATGAAGCAACTTGATTTTCTGAACTTTGCCTTGACCTGCTTTTGTTTCTTCCTCTTGAATGTTTACATCTTTCAGATGCTTGTACTGTTGTATTTGCTGCAGGTGCTCCTTCAATTTTTGATCTCTTTCAATTAGTTCCTCGTCTTTGTTTTGCAACAGTTGATTAAGCCTTTGGATCTCCTTTTCTAGCTCCTTTTTCTCTTGTATCTCATGGCTATAATATTCCTTTCTCTGTGCTTCCTCTCTCTCCTTGTCTTGTAACTGTTGACAATATATTTGTATCATTTGCTCCTTTTCTGCAAGCTCCTTTTCTTTCTGCTGCAACTGTTGAAAATATTTCTCTTTTAACCTTTGTTCCTCCAGTAACTGATGCTCTTTCTCTGCCTCCTTTTTTTCTTTCCTTTGTAACTCTTGACAATATTTTTGTATTTCTTTTTCTTTTACTGCCTCCATTTCTCGTAGTTCTTGACAATGTCTTTTTTCCTTCTCTGCCTCCTCTTTCAATTTTTCACAATATTTTTGTGTTACTTGCTCTTTTACTGCCTTTTCTTGTAACTGCTGATAACATCTTTGTATTATTTGATCTTGCTGTACCTCCTTTCTTTCTTTTTCTTGCAATTGATAAATATATTTTTGTATTTCTTGCTCTTTTTCCCGTAACTGATGATGGTATCTTTGCATTTCTTCACCTTTCAAAGAATTCTTTCTCTCACTTTCTTGTAGCTGCCAATAGTATCTTTGTTCCATCTCTGCCTTCTCTTTCTCCCTCTCTTGTATTAGATTGCAATAACTTACTATTTCTTGCTCCTTCTCTTGTAACTGATTACAGTATTGTTGTATTTCTTGAGTTTTTAGTAAAATCAGTCCCTCATTTCTCACCTTCTCTCGTAAAAGCTGCTGATGATGCCTCTTTTCTTTCTCTGCCTCCTCTCTATCCTTCTTTTGTAACTGATGACAATATCTTCTTATTTCTTGATCTTTCTCTGCTTCTTCTCTTTCCTTCAGCTTCATTTGTTGATGAAAAACTTGTGCTTCTTTCTCCTTTTCTTGCAGTTTTTTCTCCTTCTCTTCAAGACTCATTACAAGAGCTTGTATGGTTTGCTCAATATTGGCTGTATCTTCTTTCCTTGGTCTTCTTCCTATCCGTAGTTGCTGCTGATACTTCTTCTTGTATTCTTCATTATTCATACCATTGGTATCTAATGTATCACCTACTGTCCACTCTCCTTTAATGTTGAGAACTAATGGAGTTTAAAAATTAATTATTGGACAAAGCCCTTAGTGATGAAGTGTACTTTATATGGGCATGCTAGCACGTAAAGGATCATCTAAATATTCTTTAAAGTTAAAAAAACTAATCTATATCATGGTATGATAGTTTGCTAGGGGGCAGAATCCCTAAACGTTTTCACTCTTCTAGTATAGGCTGTACATTTATGGGTATGGCTAAATGGTTGCACTGACCTAATTCAGTTAACATAGCAATGTTAGGATCAGTGACGTGCCGTGTCACTGTCTTATCAACACATCCTCCAACAGTTAATATCCAAACACAATAAGGACTCATAATGAACACTGAGAGAGAATGACCCCATCTCTTACTAACAGAGTGAGGTACATCTAACTGTTAATAGAAATAAATTAATAATTTACATGTATCTCACTGTACATACCTTTATCCAGGAATGTTGAGTGATGTTAAAGATCCAACAATCATCTAATGTCTCTTCATTCTTATCCTCCCCACCACTTATCACTAGCATAGGACAGTCTGATCCAGTTATAATAATAGCACCTGCATAAGCCCATCTACCCACAGGCCATTGGTCTATTGCTTCAGGTTTCTTTATACACTGCCAGAACTATACCATATAGTGCATGGGAAATTGTTTAGGGAGTAAAATTAGGCGAATTGCTAAATTTTGGTGATTGGTGGATTTTAATTTGGTGAATTTGTGTTCATGTGCCATTGAGCATGCAAATAATGGCTCAAATTGGTGGATTGTTATTTTGGTAAATGGCTATCAAAACACCAATTCGCCAAATTTAATTACATCCGAAATTTATCATTATTATGGTAATAATTATAAAATAAAAATAGCCATACTCATTAAAATGACATAATAAAATTATGTGTGTGTGTGACTCTGTGTGGGCATACATACTGCATGTTTAATTATGTGTAGATACACACACTCTTATTACACAATGTTACATACCACAGTGCTGATTGATATCTCTAATATATAATTATTGCTAGTAATAGAACTCTTAGCATCATCAGTCTCTGCTCCACCAAACAGAACAGCTCTAGTGTTGTTGATCTTTTCAATGATGAAGGCATTAGCAGGTGGTATACACTGACCAATGATTGAAGGATTACTCCATTCTCCTAAATGAATAAGTTAAAACTATTAACATAAATTCAAACAGTTACTTGATGATATATTATATATTGAGTGCTCATTAGTACGCCATCTTCCACTATATAATTCAATATATTTATTATGAGGTAGCCGTACAGCTGGTTTAGATCCTATTCCTCCTAAAATTAGTAAATGGTGTACTCCATCATGTTCAAATGATATCATTCCACCATGACCTCTCCTCATAACTGGTCTAGTTGCATCAGTTGGTTCTAATTCTCTCCATTGAAGACTAACAGTATCCAGTTGTGTAATACTGTTGTGATAGCAGCTGTCATGGCCACACCATCCCCCGAAATAATACAATCGATCTTTTATTGCAGCACAGCAGCATGCTTTCACTCCTAATGGAGGAGTACCAGTAGTACTTCTAGTGATCCATTGACCAGTTGAAGGAGTAAAATGTTGTATATTACTAGTGATTATTCTCTTCTTTTCGCTATCATGTACTTGAGGTAAACCAGCCTGATCACCACCCCACACATAAAGTGAATCACCTACTGATACAGTGCGGTGAAAAGCTCTTTTATTCGGTCGACCTAAGTACAGAACGCCTACTGTACGATTAATTTTAATGAAAAGCTCGATGAAAAGTAACATGCAGAGTACTTACTTTTATCAGTTTTATGCGCCATGAGCCTGCAGCACCAAAGCCCTGAACCAATCTGGTCAGAAACTGGCCACAGTGGCCACCCAGAGCCAACCAAACTAGCCACCTAGAGGCCCAACCAAGCTGTGTCAACAGTGAAAATTATACCCGTTGCTATTATAACTTGCTTGAATTAATTATCACGAACAGTGATCACGTGATAGAAAATAATTAATAAAAATCGTTGCAAGTTGCTAATAATTATGTCTAGGCAAATTATGCAGCATAATTTGCCTAGCCATGCTCTAATAGTACAAGTTATTATGCTGGCATAATGAGTCAAAATTTCTGCCCTATACCTCTGACCGCATGATTTCAATTCAATATGGCAGGTGGTACAAATATATTACATCAACCCCACTGCCTAGTACCCATCTATGGAAGTGTGGCGAGCCCCAATGACTCAGACTATTCTATATTACAGAGACTCAAAATCAATGGAAAAATTTTCAAATTCTGGCATTATTACAATTTTAACAGATGCATGTACATGTAACTTGATAGTCAATATTTGAGTAAAGCTTGAACTATGAGCATATAATGAGCTTATAATTAGATTTATTTCAAAGCATAATAGGATGAAATTTGAGGCTGCATCTAAAAGCAAAATAGGCAGAAATTCAAGCATAATTTGCCAAGCCCTAATGAGTTGCTAAATGCAAAATTAATAGTTTGTTTAATCTTCATCACTCCAAGTGTCATTATAAATCACTGATTGTCTTGATAATTTTGATTCTGTATTAAGCTATGAAAAAAATAAGAAAATAATTATTAATAAAAATAAAATAATAGCAAAATCTACAAAACTATATTTTAACACCCACACATCTCGTTAGCACCTTGGGCTAACACCCACGCACTAAATGAATACTTACCTCAATACTATTAACAGCAGTCCATATCAGTACTGTATTATCAGTACTACCAGTATACACTTCAATATCATTAGAATTAACATCAATACTTGTAACGCTGCTATAATGACCTTTCAGTTTACTAACATTTCTACCAGTAAACAGTTCATATATACTCACATCAGAATGAGAGGGAACTAAAAGATGAGGAGTGAAGGAGAGAGAGGGAGGAGTAAGAGAGAAGTGGTGAGTCTGATTTTTAAACGAGTGAGGGATCCGGCCATAGTTAATCTAAAAGAGGCGTGGTTAGGTACATATTGACCACACCCATTACTCACTAGCATGTTAGAAGTTGAGGATACATCCCATAGTCTAAGACGTTGGTCTGATCCGGAGCTGATAAGGAATAGACCATCAGTTGTGAACTGGAGACCTAATACATAACCATTGTGTGCTGTAGAGTCTATGAGAGAAAGGGAGAGAGAAAGAGAGGGAGGGGAATGAAGAGAGAAGGATTAAAAAATTAAGAAAAAAATGATTGTACTAGTATATTGTTTGAAAATCCATTACTTTTTCCTTGGCTGCCATTGTGTTGATCAAGCGATACCAAAGGACATCTTGTCTTACGAATATCCCAAAATAAAATCTGATTATCCTGACTAAAAGGAGAATAATAAAGACACAAAAATGAACAATCACTAGTGCATAACAAAGATAACTCTACTTACCTTCCTGTAGCTAGGGTGTATTCATCAGAAGGCGACCATTGTACTGTCATTACTGGTTTCTTGTGTCTCTTCAATATATGACTACTGGAGCCAGAGTTCATATCACATATGGTAACGATGCCATCTTTGGTACCAACTAGAGAAAACAATAAGATACTAATTAATGATTTGTTATTTAATTTTTAAATATTGCTTATCCTCACCAGCTGTCAAAGTGTGCTTTATTGCTTTTGCTAAATCATGAGTATAAATTGGAGTACTCATTTTAAAATTCTCCACTACCTAAAAAGGAAATAAAATTAGTATCATATGTAGCAAAGAATGCCCACACAATACTCATTCTCGAATTCCCATTCCCATGTTTCTATTTTCCCATTCTCGTGTGCATGAGTCCACCCACACACATCTCATTAGTATCCCATATTCTTAAGGTTTTATCCATCGAGGAACTGGTAAAGATCCCAGTATCATGAGGGTACCACTTCAGCTCTGATATACTGTGAGTGTGAGATGAGGGTGTGGTGCTATAAAAAGAAGGCATGTCACTTAATTAATTATTTGATAATTAATTTTTAGTACCTTCCACGATTGAATGCAACTGTAGGACAGGTTTGACGAGCCACGCCCACTTGATAACGAGTGTCTTGAATGAAAATGGAGCCATCGGTTGTACCTGACAATAAACTGAGAGAAAAGGGCGGAGTCAGAAAGACGATAATAATAATAATTTTTAATTGTTATAATAAATGCATGTATACATGTACATAAATAAATAAATTAATTTGTAATTACTATCTTTGGGAGGTGTGGTCTAGTTGCATTGATGTAATTCCGTTGTCATGTGATCTTTCAAATTCTCTGTTCCTGCTCAGTGATAGTTGAGTCCATTTGTGGGTAGCGTAGACCTTGGGGAGTGTCCATTCCTCTTCAAGCCCCGCCCTCCTGTCCCTTAGGAGCTGGATCATATTCCGTGGACGTTTGGCTCTTCTCAGTAAACTAGGTCCTCTATATCCGGAAACTATAAACCAAAGGCAATGTTACAAAATCCGTAAATTCCACTTCTCATAATACCGTATATATTGAGCTCTGATCTAATAAAAAGCGGAAAATATTTCTTTCAGACCCTCCCCCAACAATAACATTTGGTGGAGGAGAGAGCTCGACTATACTTCTCTCAAATGCAACCATCCTCTGTACATTAAAGACCTCCTACTCGCTGTTTTGCAGCATTTGAAAAAGGTAAGAGCTTTTGCAAGTCTAAAAACAACAAAAATGCTTCATAAAGCAAGCATTAAAAACACTTTTAAAGCTGTTTTCTCTACACTTAGCCTATGTTTTTCTTGCTTTTTTCCAATAGTCATGTTCAAGAGAAGGCCATTGCAAGATAGTGACAGACCCCACCACACTCCTCTCCCTCCTCCTCCTACCTCTTCCCTCCCTCCCTCCTCCTCTTCTCATCGTCCCATTCCTCCAAGACGAGAACTGGTCTTTCATGCTCAGTTGGCCCATGGGAGCTCCACTCAGGATATCAAAGACTTTTCAAATGTTAAGGAGCTTTACGCTAAAATTGCATCCACTTTTGAGCTGGAGCCTTCGGATGTAAGTTTGAAATTCAAATAAACTTTATTTTTAAAAGTGTTTTTTTGATTGCTTGTGAAGTGTGAGCTAACCCAGGCCTATATTACTTTTTATAAAACACAGTCTTCTAGCTTTAATTATGGCATGCATATACGACTGCAGATTAACACTAGTAATCTATTCTATTTAGCAAAAATTCCAACCATAATTTCCAAACTTGTAGTTTGATTCTAGTGTCAACAGGTTGTTTAGGAACAACTTAATTGCGAAAAATATTTCATTTCCCTCTAGATTATATTCTGTACATTGAATACTCCAAAGATAGACATGTCAAGGCTGCTAGGAGGTCAGATTGGTTTGGATGACTTCATATTCACTCACATAAAGGGAGAAACTAAAAACATCACTTTAACGAAACAAGAAACCTCACTCGGTCTCACCATCACTGATAATGGAGCTGGTAATGCTTTTATTAAAAGAATAAGAGAAGGGAGTGTGGCCTCTCGGTCTCCTGATGTTGCTGTTGGTGACATGATTGTATCCATTGATGGGCGGAGTCTCATTGGAGTCAGACACTACGAGGTTGCAAGATTGTTAAAAGAACTTCCGAGATACTATAGTTTTGATATGACACTAGTGGAACCAAGAAAAGCATTTGGTATGCAACAAATATAATATACATACATTTTATTATGCATTTTAGTATTATTTTTGTTTCTTCTCTTTTTTCAATGTTTTTAATGTGCATGTAAATTTTGTCATTTCTCTTTTTTCAGCTGTTGCTCCAAGAGGACTAGGTCAGTCTAACCCAAAGCCGGTTTCAAAACTATTAGACGATCCTTCTTCCTCTGTCTCTGACACTGCCTCTCTCTCCTCCTCCTCTAACACTGAGAGACCTCCAACCCTCAGACTAAAGTCGGACGGACAAGCATTGATAGAAGAAGCAGTAAGTATCACATGATTGTCACATGATTGTCACATGATTGTCACATGATCATCACGTGATTGTCACATGATCATCCCAAGATTGTCACATGATCATCCCAAGATTGTCACATGATTGCATGGTTTTATTAATAGATGACTTCATGGACTAAGCAAACTGTAGAGAGAGTGGACGATCTACTGGAGAGTTTCATGGGAATCAGAGACAACCAGTTAGGTAAGCCTGTTTGACTAGTTTTGAATACCGGTCAATTTAGAATTTTATTTTTTAGTTTTTATAGTCTTTGTAGAAGTATTTTATCTCTTTTTTTATTTCTGTAGCTCATGTTATTGTTGATTTAGCTCGGGATAAGAGCAGTGTTGATGAGTTTATTGAAACTGTCGCATCTTCAAGTTCACTGGGTCATTTCCAATTTCCTCCTGACTTCATTACTGAACTGTGGAGTGTGATACGATGAGTGTAGAGATAGAGAAAGAGTGGAGGAAGGTTTTATATTATTTATTTTTTACCTGGAGCAATATATTACTTAATAATATTATTATTATTTTTTTAATTTTATGCACTTTTCACAATGATTAATTTCTATGAGTGGGCGTTGAATAAAGTACCGTATTAGTTTTCAAAACTGAGGTGAAAGTTTTACATTTTCTAATTAAACAATACAAAATGGCGTCCGAAGAAGTGGAACAAAAAGTCCAAATCTTTCTCACATATTTAATTCAAAAGAAGTAATGGCTCCACTAATACCTCCTGTACTATTAACTATTATTTTTAGATTCACGAGTACTTACGATTTAGCTCAGAAAACGGTCCTACTACTAAGAGATATAATATCAAAATCAAAATGGGCCAATCCTAGGTAGATGTATTGTACTTGTGGGCGTGGTTTATTGTTTATAGGGAGCTAATGGAGAGGGTGAGGGAGGATGGGAAGAGAATCATTACAGCTCAAGCCGGGGGTAAGAGGAATTAATATTTTAATTGTATAATTTTTAATTAATTTTTAAAGAAAATGTTGTGTGTAATATGGTCAGAAGAGGTATGATAATAATTATTAATATATGTTATTATTTTTTTAAATTAATTTTTAGTTCTTAAAATTATTCGCGAAGAACTTGTAAGGTACTCGTATTTTAATTACGTCTCGTTACCATAGCAACTCGTAGGTGTCTGAGAGGATCTGATTCTGAGAGCATGGACCTCAAGGATTCGTTACATGTAAGTAGGTGTGGTTATCTGGTGCTCTTTAATTAGAAATACAGACTATGCTAAAAGGAGGTGAAGATTACGATGATCTATCAAAGCCTGTTCCTAATTTAAAAGTAATAGTGGGTGGAGTCATTAATAATAATGAATAATTAATTAGGGTGCTGTCATTGAAGCCATACACGAATTATTAGGAGAAATGGAAGAAAGGTAATTAATTAATTATTCATTGTTTTAAGCCCCTCCCTCTTTCAGTGCATCCAATATTGCAGCACAAGCATTGGATCACATTCATTCCAATGAGGTCATTATGACGTCAGGGCATTCTAAAACAGTAGAAGCATTTCTTAAAGGTAATATTGTATTATATTCAGCTAGATGTACATGTAGAAAGTTTTTTGGCTAATTACTAATGAAGTTTTTTGAGTTATGGCCATTTTAAAAAAATTGGCTGATTTCTGAAGAATGTTTTTTTCCAAAAAATGGCTCCGAAATTACCCCAAATTTTTATTGCATTTTTTGATGCATATTGATGTCCTTATGCTGTGTAGCAAGTTTGAGCTGATTCCGACAGATATTTTTCGAGTTATGGCCATTTTAAGAAAACGTCAAAATTCTGAAAAGTACCCAAGGCTATAGCCCATGGTTTTTTCCAAAAAATGGCTCCGAAATCACCCCAAATTTTTATTGCATTTTCTGATGCATATTGATGTCCTTACACTATGTAGAAAGTTTGAGCTGATTCCGACAAATATTTTTCGAGTTACGGCCATTTTAAGAAAATGCCAAAATTTTGAAAAATACCCAAGGCCCAACAAATACTCCTTTATTTTGTAACATTTTTTGATACAGATATGCTCCATGTATCTTAGTATGTATTTTAAAATTTTTGAGCTGATTCTGATTTTTATTTTAGGTGCTGCTAGAAAGAGAAAATTTCAAGTGATTGTAGCGGAATCATCACCCTCTTATCAAGTAATGTTTAAGCACACCCATTGACCACGCCTACTATACCACAGGGTCAAAAACTAGCTCGTAATTTAGCTGAAGCAAAAATCGAAACGACCGTAATTACCGACTCGGCAGTTTTTGCTCTGATGTCAAGAGTTAATAAGGTATGTTTTGTGGGCGTGGTTTCTTACATTTTGACCACACCCACCACAGGTGATAATCGGAACTCATACAGTAATGGCTGATGGAGGGTGAGAGAACTAGTTATTATATTAATAGTTAAATTTTGTATTTTTTTTTAATTTTATTTTTTATGTTTTTGGCTGTAGATTAAAAGCTTTAAATGGAGCACATGCTTTAACATTAGCAGCAAAGCATCACTCAGTTCCAGTATGAGAGAGAGAAGAGAGAGTTAATATATTTTTTTAATTTTTTATAATTTTAGGTTATTGTTTGTGCTGCCATGTTCAAACTCTCTCCAAAATTTCTCTGCTCATACGACCAAGTAATAATGGGTCCTGCCCTCATACAATATTACCAAACCCCTTGCACTTATTTAATACTTCCGGACCCCTTGTACTCATTTGATATTACCAGACCCTTTGCTTTTTTGCAGGATACATTTAACAAGATAGTGTCACCTCATGATATACTGGGATTTACTGAGGCCGACCTAGTATCCAAGGTTCATGTACAGAATCCTGTATTCGACTACGTCCCTCCCGATCTAATTAATTTATTTATTTCTAATATGTGAGTTTACCTCAGGGTTCCTATATTTTTTAATATTCTCTGACCCTCTAGTGGTGGTAATGCCCCCTCTTATGTGTACAGACTGATCAGTGAACTCTATGATGATGACGACTCAGATTTGTAAATTTTTTCTCCCTATAAAATCTCTCTCCCTTTCGGTGCATTATAATTATTAACCATTAAAAAAGACTTAGTTATTGTACTGAATAAATAAATGATCACGTGAGCCTTAGGTTTAGTAGCTTTCTAGTTTTGTCTGTTACACACAAAAAGTTAGTTTTGCCCCAAACTTATGCAAACCAGTTAAACCACAAATATTATGTCAATTGAGTTTATTTGGCATTTTTGATTAGAAAATTTAGTTTGCGATAAATAAATAGTGTCCTATTATCATAGCTCAAAATCTAGTTTCCACCCCTTAAACCACAGAATTTTTCTTACGTGACGGTGTTGCTGAGTACTCGAGAGTGCTGTCAGTTGCTGTACTGCGAATAAGTTGATGGCTTCACCAGTTGTGAATCCGCCTGAGGTTCATTTGAGGATTCTTTTCATCGGTAAAAATGACACTGGCAAGTCTTCACTCATCAATAAATTTTCTGGTCAGAATTTAGCTGAAGTTGGTGATGGCATAAAACCAACCAGGCACAAAGAGCCACTCATGGAGTTGACATGTACTTGTTCCACACCTAAAGGCAATTTACCTATCACTTTTTGTGATACCCAAGGCTTTTATGATATGACCACTGGAAATAGGACGATTGCAGACAGTGTAGCTGATAAGATGAAAGAAGCTAATGTCATATTAATATGTCACAAATTGTTTGAGGAGAGAGTTGATGGAACCGTTAAAGAAATACTTGGGGAGTTGGCAAGGATTTTAGGAAATAATTTGATGAAGCACACCATTCTTGTCTTCACTAAAGCAGATTGTTATCCTTCTTACGTCAATGGTAAAAATGATGAAATTAAATCTAAAATGGTTGCACATGCAAGTGAACTCATGAAGACCTGGAAGGAAGCTTTACTGTCTACTGGGATCAAGGAAGACATAGTTAAAGATATTCCCTGGTGCATCACATCAGGACATGAAGACAAACTACCTACATCTGATGACTGGACTAAAGAATTATGGGATCTTTGTGAAGAGCGTTGTACTCCTGAAGCTAAAGGTTTTGTTGGTTGGATAAGAAGGCATGCTGTTGAAATCGCTCAAGCTACAATAGTTGCTGGTACAACAACTATAGGTGGTGTGATAGGTACTTTCGTTGATTCAGCAGGGGGAGGTCCTTTTGTTAACCGAGGAAGGCCGGGCACAGCAGCTGGTATAGCAGCAGGTGCTGGTGTAGGGATTTTTGTAGGACAAGGAGTATCAAAGATCCTAACTTAATCATTTTTTGGAGCCAAAAAGATTACTGTTTATTCATCAAAAACATAATACTGAAAAGGTTGAGTGGAGACGGTCATTATTGAATATCATTGCTACAAATCTTACTTATTTTGTTTTTTGATGAATGAACAGAATGTCAATTCTATTCTATAATCTCTTTTTAAGTTTTTGTTTGTGTAGATTTTTTGTTTTGCTTATTAATTAAAAGTGTTAGACTAACTTTTAATTACAGGCACATTTTAATTATGAGTACAAAATATTGCAATTTTAACTCTCAATAGATTTTGTGAATAATAAATTATTGCAATTAGTAAATTATTAAAATGATTACGCAATTTGGAATTTTTATTCCAATAGTAAAGCCAACAATTAAAAGTCACTTTAAGGTAGTTTTTTGCTAGTCATGTGGTGATTAGGTACAACTTTTAGTGAGTTGTTTTGTTCCCAGACTATGTGGTAACAATAATAATAATAAAATAGTAACTATTAAATAATAACTGATCAGTGAGCTTTATCATGCTTAATTAGTCTATAATGCCAAATTGGTAATCATAGCTCTAATGCTCACATGAGCATAGATATATGAATGCTATTGTTCATTCCACCCCCTGGTTCCAGGCTTTGGTGGATCATTGCAAGAAATGGCATCACCAACTGGTTCACCCCCAACTCCTCTAAGGATTCTTGTCATTGGGCACAATGACACTGGCAAATCTTCACTGATTAATAAGCTATCTGGTCAGAATGATTTAGCTAAGGTTGGTGATGATGTCACTCCAACAAAACATGAAAAACCTCTTATGGAATTGGAGTGTGTTTGTTCCACACCTAATGGTGATATACCAATCACTTTTTGTGATACTCAAGGCTTTTATGATATGACCATTGGAAATAGGAGGATTGCTGAAGCTGTGGCTGTAAAAATGAAGAAAGCAAATGTCATATTGATATGTCATAGATTGTATGAAAAAGTTGATGGAACAGTTCAAGAAATACTTGGGGAGTTGGCAAAAATATTTGGGAATGATTTGATGAAGCACACCATTCTTGTCTTTACTAAAGGAGATCACTATCCTCTTTACGTCAAGAGTGAAAATAATGACGAAGTTAAATCAGAAATGGAGGATCGTGCATCTAAAGTCATGGAGGCCTGGAAAAAAGTTTTACTGTCTACTGGCCTGATCAAGCAAGAAATAGTTGAAGATATTCCCTGGTGCATCACATCAGGACGTGAAGATGCACTACCTACATCTGATGACTGGACTAGAGAGTTGTGGGATCTTTGTGAGAAGCGTTGCACTCCTGAAGCTAAAGGTTTTGTTAGCTTGATATTAAGAAGGGCTACTAAGCAATTAGCAAAAGCTGTAATATTGAATGCATCTGTTGTTGGATCATTTACTATTGGAGGCATAATAGGTACTTTAATCAGGCCAGGAATTGGTTCTTTGGCTGGTGCAGCCACAGGTGCTGGATTAGGATTAGGGTTCGCTTCAGCAGGACTTCTAAATAACATCAATGACTGAAAATTCTGCTGATTTTTTTGTTATAACTTATAACTATTTCTTTTTAAAATATACATAAAGATCTGTCAACTGAAAATGAAAGCAAGTTTTTTTCAACAAGCATGTAAGCGGCATACACAAGAAAAGTTGTGAGTCACTGAAATAATCACATTGTAAAATAGAAAAATTAATTTACAGTGCAGTTAGTTTAGCACTGTAAGTTTTCTTCCCTTGAGACACAGACACTCTTGAATACTTTAACAATAGACCATTGAGGGGCTGATAAATTTATAAAACTTATTTATACTCAGCAGTCTACAGGCACAATCGCTGACTTAGTGATTACTAAATAAATACTATAATAGAATTTTGAAACTACAGCTAAAATAATTTCATTCCCCACCGTCCACCCAATTGAGTGTAGGCTGGGGAATGGTCTGGCCAGCAAGGCTCTACTGCTGTACAAACTAATGGCATGCATTAATGCAAGCTCCCATAGTTACATTGAATGTAACACTTTTTGTATCAAAACTATTATCAAAATTTTATCTATACTATTACTATGACAATATGTAGTAGTCTATAAGTCAATCACGCCATCATGACTTGGCTTATAGTGTTGCTCCCAGCTTGCTTTTACTGAGTGTATAAGTTTGTGGCAACAAACCATAATGGCATCATGTGATTTCAAAGTTGGTGCAAGGATTCTTGTTGTTGGTTACAATGGAAGTGGGAAATCTTCTTTGATCAATAAACTTGCTAATAATGACGATTTGACAAAAGTTGGTGATAGCTTATTACCAACTCAGCATGAAGCAGCTGCAATTGGCCTTGATCATCACCTTCAGATACAGGCAAATGAAAATGCAGAAGATGGTGGGCCTATCAATCAGCTGATAATGTTGTTTGATACTCAAGGTTTTGGTGGCACAACTTCTGACGACAGACAAATTGCTGAATCTATAGTAGGCATTGTGAAAACAGCTGATGTTGTTCTTATATGCCACAAGTTATATCAAAGAGTCGATGGCAAAGTTGCTGAAGAACTGAAGGAATTGGTGAGAATTCTTGGAAGTAAACTAATGAAGAAAGCTATCTTTGTATTCACTTGTGGAGATGAATATATAATTCGTTGCAGACCTAAACCAGTTGCAGATCTAACTAATGATGACATTACAAGACAAATGAGAGCTCAAGCAGAAGGAATGAAACAAAACATTGTGAAAATCCTAACTTCTCTGGGTATCTCACAAGAAATAGGTGACAACATTCCATACTGCATTACAAGTGCTGATCAAGATGACCTGCCTACTGGCAATTGGATCAACGATTTGTGACAAAAGTGTGAAAGTAAATGTACACCGGAGGCTGCAAAATTTATTGGCTGGTTCAACAGGCACAGATCTGACATGAAAAAGAAAGGCTTAGTAATTGGAGGTGGTGTAGGAGGTGGTGTCATTAGTATGGTAGGAGGTTTAGCAGGGGGAGCAGCATTTGGTGCATTGATCGGTACTGCTGTCATACTAGTACCAGGAGTTGGTACTGCAGCTGGTGCTACAATTGGTGCAGTTGGTGGTTTAATTGGTGGTGCTGCAGTCGGTACAGTTTCTGGGGCTGGAATTGGTGGAATTGGTGGTACAGTAGGTACTGCAATAAAAGCAAAAGTGACAAACACTTAAAGAACTAGTCAAAGTGTGGGCAAGGCAAACAAAACTCATAAGATTTTGGATGTGACTGTGTGATCTAAAATTATAATAGTAGTCTAGTTGTAATTTTGTATAACTGTTTTTCTAATAATCAATATTGATTATCACTATTATCTTTATTATCACATAGAACTTACAGTGCAGTTAGTTTAGCACTATAAGTTTTTTCCCTTGAGACACAGACACTCTTGAATACTTTAACAATAGACCATTGAGGGACTGATCTGGTGACTCCAAATCACTATTGTAAATGAAATAAAAACAACGATAGGATAATATCAGCATGAAGAACCAGTTAGTATAAAAATGATGACTCAAATTTGTAATTTCTAGTCTGAGTCTCCAGACTATAGAGTTTCTTTTCAATCTTTTCTTCCTTCCTCTCCCTTGAAAAAAATTTTAAATGATCACGTAATCTAATCCTGCTGTTTCTTCTTAGGCATTGTTAAATTGAAACCCACCGGAAATGGAGATAGTCCATCATATATTGTGATACTGTAGGTTTTGTAATATGACCACAGGAAAATTGCTGATATGATGAAAGCAGCAATGTCATTTAAATATGTATATAATATACCATGCTGGTGAGGAGTATCTATATTAGTCACGTGTAGCCAGCCCCTTCCTCAATGAAAGGGTCAGGTTAAATGAGTGTTCACATAGATAGAGCAACTGAAAGGGATTGGAAACGGGAGGCATAGGCTGGTTCATGTTGCTATTGGTTACCTGCCAATAATTTAAAATCCATTAGTGACCACCCTAAATAATAAACTCTGTGCCATGCAAGTAATATGAGGTTGATGTCATGTAGTTTATTTTATTTTGTCCTTATATGGTCATTTTAATTCTTCTGGGCATGTGAACTCCCCCACAAATTTTTTGATGCTGGGATAGTGACCATAAATATTACCATACGTACAAAACAGGTGGCCTGAATTGGGTGGCGAGACTAATTGTGACTATATATAGATCTAGTCACAATCATTTCATAGATGATCAGGCTACATATAAGATAAAGACAGTTGTAGATTACTCATTCTACAAATAACACGATTGTTATGATGGCATCATCCAATTTTAAAATTGGTGCAAGGATTCTTGTTGTTGGATACAATGGAAGTGGAAAGTCTTCTTTAATCAATAAACTTGCTGGTAATAATAATTTGGCAATAGTTGGTGATGACACTAAGCCAACTCAGCATGAATCGCTTGTAATGAAGTTTGATCACGAGTTAGATCCAGCCGAAATTCACCATACTATTCCTGTAGTGCTGTTTGATACTCAAGGTTTTGGTGACACCACTAATAGTGACAGAGAGATTGCTGATGCTATAGTTGCAAACGTGAAAAAGATTGATGCTGTCCTTATATGTCACAAGTTATATCAAAGAGTTGATCATTCAATTACTGCAGAGCTGGAGGAGTTGACAAGAATACTTGGAAATGAACTAGCAAAGCATGCCATTATTGTATTCACTCATGGAGATGAATATGCAATAAAATGCAAGCCCAAAAATTTGCCAAAGAATGAGATTGCGGAAAAAATGATGGATCGTGCACAAGAAATCAAAGAGGAAATCACAAAAAACCTAAAATCTGAAGGTCAACCTATTAAAAAAGAAATAGCTGATAATATTCCATATTGCATTACAAGTGCTGAAGAAGATGAGCTACCCACAGGCATGTGGATCGATAAGTTATGGGAGACATGTGAAAAGCAATGCAAGCCAGAGGCAGCAATATTTATCACTTACGTGAGAAAGCATGTGGTGAAAGACACTTTGATTGGAGGTAGCGTAGGAGGTGCAGGAGGAGCTGTAGCTGGTGCAACAGTTGGTGCTTTGATTGGTACAGGTGCTATACCGGTAGTTGGGACTGCACTTGGTGCTGCAATTGGTGTAGCGTTCGGCAGTTTGTTTAGTGGAGTAGCTATTGGTGCAGCAATAGGTGCAGGCGTGGGTTATGCAAAAGAAAAGAATGAAGAAGCAAGAATGAAGAAGAATAACTAGACCTATTAAACAAAATAAATTAATTTTTGCTATTTTGCCAGTTGTATGTCCTTAATTTTGTTTAGTTTGTCAAGCCCCTAGTTTGTGTGTAACTTTATAGACATTAATAATGGATGATTTGGATCATTAGAGGCTTTCTTCATGTGGGTGTATTACCCTAGTGGCGCAGTACTTTTATGGACAGTATAAATTAAAGCTTAGTACACAATATCATGTGTTGCACTTCCAGAAGTGCTATATAAATGTAGTAAGTCAATCAATGCATGAATTGACCAAAGTTTAACTCTTGCACTATTGACACACATGCCATTGGTTTCTAGTCGCAATGCTCATATTGTGTATTAGGCTTAATATTAAAGAGCGTACAAATCTCACATGAGCATTAAAATGGGTGTCTTCAATGCATAACGACAGCATAGTCTAACAAGTTTTTATTAATGCCATCATTGTGTGACTATTATTGTTCAAATTATAGTGCAGTTAGTTTAGCACTATAAGTTTTCTTCCCTTGAGACACAGACACTCTTGAATACTTCAATAACAGACCATTGAGGGACTGACCTGGTGACTCTAAATCACTATTGAAAAATAAAAATAAAAATAATTTATAAATAAGTCTAATATGCCAGTACCTAATGTAAGGATGCATTTCATCATACGCCCACTTTTCTTTTACACTGAATAATTTTGAAAACCTTTATAAAATATAATTCAATAAAATAATAACTAATAATTACCTTACCTTGCAGCTGGGTCTTCGGGTAAGTCAGTTGCTGGGAAATACCATATGACAGCTGGAACTGAATTCAAATCAGTCAATGCCAAACTCTACAACACATTACCAGTATTATTCTTATAGTGTAGCATATAGGATTGCTTGTATACCTTCAGTTGGTCTAATGATGTAGTCATTCCTAACGGAACTGATGAAGGCCATGACTCCATAAACTCCTCATAATTAAACTAAATGCATGCAGTATATACAAGCATAATTACAATAACTATTATGTATCTATACATTACTCATCTACTTATGCACATATACATGTTCATCCATGTGTACATGTATATAAAAATCTTATATTATCATTTTATTTATTTATTACTTTTCCTGATTGTCTTAGAAACAGTTCAGCACAAAACTGACACACTTTATCCTCCTCTAGCCCATATCTCTTCTCTCCCTCATCTCCAGTGAAGGCTACCCCATAACAATCAAGAACATGCTCTAGTACAAATGGAGGCTCAAGTTCCTCTAATTTCTGACACGTCTCCTGAAGAGGTATGGACTTCCATGACCAGTCCTCTTCCTCCAGCAATGTTAGTATACTCTGGAATACTTGATCACGATAATCTAAGTGAAACACTCTCCAATAGCCTATCGATTTGAAATTAAATGTATGCATAAAGAAGTTTAAAAATTTAAAATTGAATTTGAAGCGTATCGATTTGAAATTGAAAAAAGTTTTAAAATTCAAATTAGAATGCTTAAATTTAAAGTGAAGCTGATTGTATTACCATCAACAAGACAAGCTTGTAATTGTTTGAGACCAGCCTTGAGTTCTTCTTCACTTGCTTGTACCTTATCTAATAAATCATTATAAGTGTACTGTAATGGGAGAGAGAGAGAGAGAAGAGAGAAAAGGATTGGAGACAAAAAGATAGAAAGGGGAGGGAGAGAGAAAGGTGAAGAGATAAAGGGAGGGTGGGGTATTAATCTGACGGGAAGTTTTCATAGTATTGTTTACTCTTGTTTTCCCATCTTTATCTTCACTCCTATCCTGTAGCTCTCCCTTATATGGTAGTTCATTCAAAAGTCTCTTTAACTTGCCTAATTTCGGTCGGCACTGACGTAACTCAAAGTAACTAAAAGCACAGGCCATAACCTACCAGTGAGCAAATTTTAATAGAAAATCAAAAATTTTAATGGGCAAATGCAAA
>NW_003546466.1:49577-51549 GCF_000090795.2 Amphimedon queenslandica | reverse complement strand
TAAAATCTAATAATAGTAACGGAATTTTATTAATAGTACAATATGCTAGTAATAGGATGTATTTGTCACATTCCATTCCAGTTTACATTCCAGTGATGACGATGATAATTTATAACATTAGCTTGTGATTTATGATGCAGTGAGGAATGCAAACAATAGCACTAATAGAATCAGTGAGACAGGAAGAACGATCAGTACACTAGAAACACATCAACAGAATATGTGCAAGACTATAGATCTGCTCATTTGGCCCAATTTTTGAGAAACTATGAAAATTCATAAAAAATCCAATTTTGATCGGAATCAGCTCAAACTTTGTACACAACATAAGTACATGTATATGCATCAGGAAATGTAGTAAAAATAGAGAAATCTTTTCTTTTTATTTTTAGCAAAATTTGGCAGATGACCCTGTACTATAGTACAGGGACTTTGACCCGATTTTTGAGAAACTTTAAAAATTTATAAAAAGTCTAATTTTGATCGGAATCAGCTCAAACTTTCTACGCAACATAAAAACATGTATATGTATCAGGAAATGTAATAAAAATTGAGAATTCTCTTCTTTTCATTTTTGGCAAAATTTGGCCAAACCCACTGTACTATAGTACAGGGACTTTTGCCGGATTTTTGAGAAACTTTAAAAATTCATAAAAAGTCTAATTTTGATTGGAATCAGCTCAAACTTTCTACGCAACATAAAAACATTTATATGTATCAGGAAATGTAATAAAAATGGAGAAATCTCTCCTTTACATTTTTGGCAAAATTTGGATGATGACACTGTACTATAGTACAGGGACTTTTGCCCAATTTTGGAGAAAATTAAAAAATTCATAAAAAATCCAGTTTTGATTGGAATCAGATAAAACTTTCTACACAACCTAAGTACAAGTATGTGTATCAGGAAATGTAATAAAAATGGATAATTCTCTCCTTTAAATTTTTGGCAAAATTTGGCCAGTGTCACTGTATAAGGGACTTTCGCCTAATTTCTGAGAAAAGTTTAAAACTTTTAATTTTGATCGAAATTAACTCAAACTTTCTACACAGCATTAGAACATGCTATGCATCAAAAAATGTAATAAAATTGCATATTATAATTACATCAAACTAACAGTGCACAGTTAATCTTAATGCTCCATTAACTAAAGACTATAAGCACAAGAAAGAGAGAAAGAGGAAGAAGGAGCAAGTTCAAACAGTCAACCAGACTATAACGTAACTATTATCAACTACAAACGTGATACCTACTGCACACAAACATGAGATAAACAGTGAGAAGTAGGGACAGCTTCTCACACACACACACACACACATCTTGATACATATACACATTCAATGTACATACATACATACATACATACATATATACATGTACAAGTACATGTACATACACGTATTATGCTTTGATGGTGGAATAACAAGTCATGACTGATGATGATGAATAAGCAAGTCATGATAGTGTAAATATGGGATCTGTTTATGGAGCGGCCTTTGATAGAATGGCTTCACAATACATACACAATATACCCATCATTAGATGAACCATAGAAAGACTATCTCTTTGTAGTAATGACTACTGATAGTTATATACTTAGCAACTTTGTTGTGTTAAAATTATTTAACGCAAAAAAAAACATCAATAATAATAATAATGATAGTAATAGTCTTAAGGCCATTCTACACTAGCACTTCTAATGTGCATTGAACTGGTTTGGAACCGGTTCCAGTCATTCCACACCTGATGTGCATTGACTTCAATACACATTAAGCCAAACCACTTCCATATGTGGTTTGAATGCGCATTCAATAGATAACCAATGGCAGCTGGATCAGAAATGCTATCAAAATATACATGATCCTGATGATGGTGTGGAATCAATTGATGCCCATTCAATGCGCCCGACTTCTGGTTCAAGTGTAGAAAGGCCTATAGTATTAATACTGTACTTGATTAAACAATATCCCA
>NW_003546466.1:25729-49567 GCF_000090795.2 Amphimedon queenslandica | reverse complement strand
TAATATTGCTTAATGGCCTAGGTAATTAGCGTTAAAAATAATCATGAGTAATAGCTTAAAATCTAATAATAGTAACGGAATTTTATTAATAGTACAATATGCTAGTAACAGGATGTATTTGTCACATTCCATTCCAGTTTACATTCCAGTGATGACGATGATAATTTATAACATTAGTTTGTGATTTATGATGCAGTGAGGAATGCAAACAATAGCTACTAATAGAATCAGTGTAACAGGAAGAATGATCAGTACACGCTAGAAACACATCAACAAAATATGTGCAAGACTATAGATCTGCTCATTTGGACTTTGACCTGATTTTTGAGAAACTTGAAAAATTTGCAAAAAATTCAATTTTGATTGGAATCAGCTCAAACTTCCTACACAACATAAGTACATGTATATGCATCAGAAAATGTAATAAAAATGGAGAAATCTCTCCTTAACATTTTTGGCAAAATTTGGCCAAACCCCCTGTACTATAGTACAGGGACTTTGACCTGATTTTTGAGAAACTTTAAAAATTCATAGAAAGTCTAATTTTGATCGGAATCAGCTCAAACTTTCTATGCAACATAAGAACATGTATATGCACCAGGAAATGTAATAAAAATGGAGAATTCTCTACTTTTCATTTTTGGCAAAATTTGGCCAACCCACTATACTATAGTATAGGGACTTTGATCCGATTTTTGAGAAACTTTTAAAATTCATAAAAAGTCTAATTTTGATTGGAATCAGCTCAAACTTTCTACGCAACATAAAAACATGTATATGCATTGGGAAATGTAATAAAAATGGAGAATTCTCTACTTTTCATTTTTGGCAAAATTGGGCTGATGACCCTGTACTAAAGGGACTTTGGCCTGATTTTTGAGAAAAGTTAAAAATTTTTAATTTTGATTCAAATTAACTCAAACTTTCTACACACCATAAGAACATGCTATGCATCAGAAAATGTAGTAAAAAATGCATATTATAATTACATCAAACTAACAGTTCACAGTTAATCTCAATGCTCCATTAACTAAAGACTAAGCACAAGAAAGAGAGAGAGAGGAAGAAGGAGCAAGTTCAAACAGTCAACCAGACTATAACGTAAGCTATTATCAACTACAAACGTGATACCTACTGCACACAAACATGAGATAAACAGTGAGAAGTAGGGACAGCTTCTCACACACACACACACACATATCTTGTAAGTACATATATACATACATACATACATGTACATGTACATACACGTATTATGCTTTGATGGTGGAATAACAAGTCATGACTGATGATGATGAATAAGCAAGTCATGATAGTGTAAATATGGGATCTGTTTATGGAGCGGCCTTTGATAGAATGGCTTCACAATACATACACAATATACCCATCATTAGATGAACCATAGAAAGACTATCTCTTTGTAGTAATGACTACTGATAGTTATATACTTAGCAACTTTGTTGTGTTAAAATTATTTAACGCAAAAAAAAACATCAATAATAATAATAATGATAGTAATAGTCTTAAGGCCATTCTACACTAGCACTTCTAATGTGCATTGAACTGGTTTGGAACCGGTTCCAGTCATTCCACACCTGATGTGCATTGACTTCAATACACATTAAGCCAAACCACTTCCATATGTGGTTTGAATGCGCATTCAATAGATAACCAATGGCAGCTGGATCAGAAATGCTATCAAAATATACATGATCCTGATGATGGTGTGGAATCAATTGATGCCCATTCAATGCGCCCGACTTCTGGTTCAAGTGTAGAAAGGCCTATAGTATTAATACTGTACTTGATTAAACAATATCCCAACTGTTATATGCGGTTATCATGTGTACATGTACGTGTCATCAGTTGCTATTCCAGGATTAGACGTACTAGTAAACAGAGCCTAATTAGAGGGAAGAGGAGAGAGTAGAAGTCACAGCGGATATTGCACAGCATTTTTGAGATAAGTATACTACACTCTCATGTCCAAAAAAGATGAAAATCAATTAGAGACTTCAAATGAAAGCTACTCCCCTACTGAGATAATTTGTGCACTAAACTTTAAGATGTAATGCTAACATTAATACTATACAGTGGAAGCTAAAGACATTTTATAATGAGGACAACTTGAGATAAGAAATTTTGCCTTTAGATATATTGTAATGTCCCAATTGGTACAAGCCTATACAAAAGTACCTCTGAAATGAGGACACCTCTGTATTAAGGACACCTTTATCATGAGGACACCTTTATAATGAGGACATTTTAAAGGTACAAGGTTATACAAAAATATTTTTATAATAAGGTCACCTCTGTAATAAGAAAAGGTCAGTGGTGTCCGAAATAAAGAGGTCAACTTTATTAGCTACATCATGCAGCACTCAATCCCCTCATGTGGAAAAGTTAATAACGCATATACTGCTGAATGTAGCGAAATTAGTCAGGCAGGCCTGGGTGATAATTCTTTAATAATATTTCATGCTGATTAAAGCATAGCTGTGGTCAGTCGATCGACAATAATTGAATTGCTAATATTAACCGTGATCAATTATCTGTACATCCTAAGGCTGAAATCACCATGAACTCCAGGAAGCAAAACCATGTAACACAATTAATACAACGTGATATATGGCACTTTAATCTAGTTCTATCGAAGGTGACTGATGAGGACAAATATACTACTTAATCACTGTACTTGCTTAGTAAAATACACTATATTATATTGGTTAGTATTACACTTGCGTTATATTGTATTTTATATTACACTAATGATGCCAGATAAGGGGTAGTGTTTATAAAAGGTGGGGGCTTTGATACGCCCACACACAAAGAGAGTAAAACTCACAAACCTACTACAATCTTGCACACATACATGTAATAACATCAATGAATCATAATTCTATATAATAGTGAAACTAAACCCAATGTCCATATATTCATAGTAATAGACTAGCTTACTCTTACCTCTTTCCGGTTTTCATTTCTTCCAATAAGTCGTTAGGCATTTCAATCAGCTGTAACTCACTATCTGAAACACCATCACCAAAATGTATCAGCTGGACAGGACGAGATGAGGAGGGGTCTAACTGGATACCAGCAGTACCGGCAGTACTTATTACATCATCAACAGTACGCTCAATTGATAGATTAGGAGGAAGAGGCATAGAAGTCGAATCCATTTTTGTAATATCTGCATTGAGAGAGAGAGAGAGAGGAGAGTTAATCAAATTTAAAATATATATAATCATATATATTTATAGGGTAAATTACAGTAGCTGTGAACAATCACAGCAATAGATCTTACCCTCTTTCTCTCTCCTCCTTAGTTTCGAATCCTGTTTACAGCTGGTTAACAACTTGTTCACTTGTTGATCAGCTTTCAAATAATTTCTTTTAAATCTTAAAAAACAATAAATTAACAAATTATAGTAATAATAATAATAATAATAATAATAGTAATAATAATAATAATAATAATAATAATAATAATAATAATGACGTACTGGGTACTATCATAGTACATAAATATTTGAATACAGTGATATTAATTTCCTTGAACTAATGACAACAAAATCCTACAAGTACATACTATACAGTACTACAATACACAACAACACACTCTCAGTATTACATACAAACCCAATACTGCAATAAAGAGCATGAAAGTGTAGCACATGCATAGAAATAACAAAAAACGGCACAAAAATAAAAATAGAAACAGCTGCTTATTATATAACATGTACGCAAATGCTTTACAAATTCGTACAACGTAATTGTTATACTATTATTACTATTATTGCAAACACTACTATATAGTATAGTGATGATTGTCCTAATCTAATTAAGGATACAACTAGCATGTGCCATGCCCTGTATATTACAGCCATATAAATGCGGCACTAGATACATAGTCTTAGTATTATTCAATGACATAGAGTGAGGGTATTAGTTTGTGTATACGAGTATTGGAGCGTGAAGCCTTTTAACATATATGAGTAGGGCAGAGCTGGGCAGTCAGCTGCAGTCACAGCTCTAAGTTGGCAGGAAGAAGAACAACTAAGCTTCATCTCTCTTTCTCTAGACTGCTAATTCTGTTGATTTATTTCCTAACCTAGCTACCTCTATCTCCCCAATTAAGGTAAGCTACCTACATGTAGATGTAGATGTAGATGTAGATGTACTGGCATTATAAGAATTACTGTGTTACTGTATGGCCATTGAATGCTGTAGTAGACATACAAATAATGTATAAGTTGATACTAAAGTTTTAAATGCAAACATGTAGCAGCTGCTTTAAGCTAGTAACAATTATTACAGCAATCTATATTCCACTATAGACACCCTCTTTTCACTCTAGTACAGTAGTAGCTGTACTCTCTTTCTTTTTGTCATTACTTGTAATTCAAGAAAGATAGTCCAATATATAAGATGTAAATTTGTCATTTGAAGCTCAGCTGCTGTTACAAAAAATACTAATAATACCAATTCCTTGGATTGCCATGATCTAAACAATGGATGTCTACCATGATACAGTTACAATGGGTGTTTTAAAAATTAGCAGCTGGTTCTAAAGAGCAGTAAACTAAGTCAACAAACTGGCTATACATGACTTGGTTATCTTTTATCTTTAAATTAATCTGCATATATGCCAGTTTAGTTTTCTAACAATCATCCTAGCAGCTGTTCACTAACATTCCTGACGGAGGATCCTTTAATGATCCTTTAATGATCCATGTATATTGTTATTATTACATGAGGCAATGTATGAATACCAATTAAGTCATGTGACAGTCACATGACTATCGTGTCCGTATCATAATCTATTGTTATCATAGTACATTATTGGTTATAGTGCCAAATATAGCTGAAGCTTATCAATAATTTAATTAATGCATGGTATAATGAATAATAATGAGACACGCCCATCCATATAATCATAGTGTAGTTAATACTAGTTATTAATTTAAAATGTTTTCAATTACAATTCCCTCAGGAATATGATTCTGACGTACATTTTAGCAATAATTACTGAGAAATGAAAAACAACAACCTTTAAACCTTAATAACCTTTAACCAAGACTTTTAGTGACAATATTTTAAAACAAGAAACCTTTCACTTTGTGCTCCTAATTTTAGGCTGTCAGTTATGTAACATGTAAATGTGTTAAAATCCTTTGATCCCCAAAAAAGAGATAAAATCTTTAACACGTATAAAGATCATATCGCAAAGACACCATGATCGGTGTGTAAGGTTATGTCCCTTTTTAACACAAAAACCCACAAAATGGGTACATCCTGTCTCCTAACCCCGGATATTTACTATGCATCACTTTTTATCACAGGCAAACGGAGACACCATGTCCGGATATGCCGGAGGTATACGGAGCGACTTACCAGCTACATACAGAGCTGCCCTGAACGACAGATACAGTTTGCAGCCACCACTTCCACCAGTACCGACGAGCGATAGGCCCTACAGCACACAGAGCTTCGACTATTTCTTATATTCTCCACAAAGGCAAAGGAGGGAGTATCAGTCTGATAGCCTCACGAGATCCAATTCATTTTCTTCCATTTACACGAGGAGAGTATACAGTGCCCAGCCCCGCCGAATGGCTAATACGATAAGAGCATCCAACCGTTCCGCCATCCTTGCAGTAGGAGAGGAGCTACGCCAGCTACTGCACGCAGAAGATGATCCTCCAGTCTTGAAGGACAGGAGATACCACCTAAAGACTTATGCTACCTGTTTCATTGGTCATGAAATGGTCGATTGGCTCTTGAAGAAAGGTGAAGTGGAGAGCAGATCAGAAGCTGTTGCCATGATGCAGAAACTGCTAGAGAATGAAGTCATTCATCATGGTAAGAGAGAGAGAGAGGAGAGAAAGAAAGAAAAACAATTTCATGCAAGCATATTTTACTGAATTATTATAATTCTAAGTAAAGCAACTTGTTAAAAATTTTCGAAGGTGTTAAAATGCTAGAGACAAATTTCCTGTGATAAAGAAGGAAAGAGCGAGCGAACGAGAGTGAGATAGAGACAGCCATGTGTTTATTTTATTTCTTTTAAAATTATACTTTATTGCAGTTTGATAGTTTATATTATGTTGATTACAGTTGGTTTGTACACTGATTATAGTAAGACTCTGATCTAATGCACCTTTTTGTGATGGTGATAATAATTTCACACAGAGAGAGACATGACTTCTGATAGTACATATATGTCTTCAAGCATCAAATAGAACCCATACCTCCTGAATACAAACCAAATGTTTTACCAATCAATTAAAATCATAACTCAATATTAGCTTGTAAACCTATAAATAAGGAAGGGCATGCACTCAAGCCTGCTACCTTGTTGATGTTTAAAGTATCTAGAGTGTGACATATTGGCTTGTTGCCCCATCAAGGTTTTGGCAGGAGTTTGCTGTAGATGATTTAATGAGTAGCTGTGGTGCAACAACGTAAACAATGAAAATTTTGGAGTGTTGCACCAAATTATCTATGTACATAGTTGTAATAATTATTTATATACAGTGATTACTCTCCCCCCCCTCCCTCTCTCTCTCTCTCTTCCTTTCTTAATTCTCTAGTCTGTGATGATCATGATTTCAAAGATGAGAAGCTATTCTATCGTTTCAGGAGAGATGACAATACTTATGAGGAGCCACCAGATGCTATGATAGTTGCTAAGGGCCAGAGAATATACAGCAGGTAAAGAAGAGGGGGAAGAAATGGAAACTGAGGGAGAGAGAGAGAGAGAGAGAGAGAGAGAGAGAGAGAGAGAGAGAGAGAGTTAAAGTTTGTGTACACAATAAGTGAATACACTTTGCCTGAGTATGTGACATGTACATAAGTTCAAGAATACAATGGGACAAATATGTACTATGGCACAATGCAATAGAACAAACAAAAGCACAAAGTTTACTTTACTATTGAAGATAACATGATGATGCCAATTGTTTATCCCCCTCTCTCACACACACACACACACTCTCTCTCTCTCCCTCCCTCCCTCCCTCTCTATCTCTCCTTCCCCCTCTCTTCCCCCCTCTCTCTCTTAATAGATTAAAGACAGATGGTAGCAACCTGATACAAGACAGAAAGTATCACCTCCAAACATTCAAGCAGAGCTTCATCGGGCGAGAGTTTGTGGATTGGCTGATAACAAGAGGAGAAGTGAGCACGAGAGAAGAGGGAACACAGTTAGGAAGACAGTTTGTTGATGCAGGAGTATTCAGACACGGTAAGAAGAGGAGGAGGGAGGGAGGGAGAGAGAGAGAGAAAGAGAGAGAGAAAGAGAGAGGATAATTGTACATGTACACTATAATTACTAAAGAAAGAAATGCCAAAAAGGGAGAAGGGGGTATAGATCATACGTTTGTAGAGGAAGCAGTAAAATGATAACAAGTCTAAAGTCCAAAATACTTGAACTTAGCTGTTACAACACAAATAAAACACACAGAAAGTCAGACAGTCAAGCAGGCATGATTATACCTGACTTCCACCACAAGGGAAGTCATGTATAATTAAATGGTGACATATCCCTTCTCTTATCTCATATTGTTTATTTGATAATTTTGTTTGATGTGTATGCTTATAGTTTTATTATGGCAATATATACATGTACTATAGTAAGGGATTCTTTGATTGTTTTTATGTGTTTGGAGGGGAATATTGCAGCTGTCATCATTCTATATCTCGTAGACTTTGTGACTGAGAGAAATTTAATTATTAGTTGATAATAATTCGATTGATAATTGATTATACTTTAATGTTACACTTGTTTTTGTTTTATGATCATTAATTGCCTCTACATACCTAACTGCTACTACTGTGTATCTTTGTTTTTTTTTTAGTTTGCGATGATCATCATTTCAAAGACGAGTACCTATTCTTCAGATTCAAGAACGACGACCCGAAAAGCCAAAAGACTTTTGGCAAGAGAGTAGGCGTCGCCAAGAGCCGAGGAAAGCGCCTAGGTTCCATGATCTCGTCCGAACAAGGTTCCGAAAACCGTAACTCTGATATCAGCTTTGAGTCTTCAAGTGCCAGCGATCAGTACATGTCAGGTGGTAGCACCTCCCCTCAGGAGAACGATGATGAGTAAGCCCCTATATAATTAATACACTAATTAGAACTACATGTAATTACGTATATACATGTACATGTACATGTATAATATTGTTGTATGTGATATGTTGTATTTGTTTCTCCTTAGATACATTGCTATGCAGTCTGCCGTTGATCCCGAGTACTTACAAATGCAAGCACCTTCCGAGCCTACCTACATCTCACCGGCTGACCCACCAACATGTAAGAGCTGGGCTTTAAATAGAATATAGTCTGGGCTTTAAATAGAGTAGTAAAACTACTACAATATAGCTTGCACGTACGGGCTTTATATAGAGTATAGTGAGGTTGGGAGCTTTTGAACGTACAAACGAAAGCAGTTTCACTTTGATGTGTTTGTCCGTCTTGATTTTTAATTTCGTTCTTATGTTGTTATTGTTTATTTTTTACGATTTGTTTTTGTACAGTCGGACAGCAGCAATCTTACTCTGACATAACCATTGAAGAGCTAACGGACCCTAATGGAAGATTCATCAAGAGAAGTGTTGATGTGAGTATAACTTCAAAGCAACTTATTATGATTATTATTATTATATTATTATTATAATTATTATTATTGTTGTTGTTGTTATAAGCATCCAACAGAAAAAGAAAAGCCTACCCTAAAAATTATTATTATTATTATTGTTATTATTATTATTATAACTGTTTTTAATAATACACTCTTCGATGACTTAAGAATAAATAAAATTAGAGGTAATCCCAGGTAGTGTAATGGCCACCCACAAGCTTACAAGTTTGGTCACTATTATTATATTATTACTGTTATTAATTAAATATAGCTACACAATGTGTACTGTAGTGCAATGCCAAAAATAGTATTTGCATGAAATAACCACCCACCTGCTTGACAGGAAGAGGATGAGAAGTATATTACTATTTATAGTCGACTTAATGTAATCATTTAGTCATGTGCACCTGGAGTTGTATAGAGACTTAAAATATCATATTATATATATTTTTTCATTTTTATTTATTTTTAATTATTTTTAAAAGTTTTTAATAATTATAATTATTATTATTATAAACTTAGAAGTAGAAAAAAGAAATGTTATGTTAAAAAATAAGTCAATAGTTTACAAAAGTTATAAGTCAATAGTTTACAAAAGTTATAAGTCAATAGTTTACAAAAGTTATAAGTCAATAGTTATTATTATTTATATATTTTATTTTTTATTTTTATTTCAGATTGTGAGCGATCCCGTGGGATATGGTTTTGTAATCAGAGGCTCAAGACCAGTTTATGTACACACAGTTGATCCTAGTGGACCAGCTGCCAGTATAGGACTACAGGTTAGGAGAGAATAAAGAGAGGGAGAGAGAGGGTGACGGAGTTTTTAAAGAGGGAGGGAGGGCAAAGGGCAGGCAAGAAATAAGCCACTGAATCAAGAAAATAGAGAATATCACATTGTGATTATACGCTGGGTTTTTTACAGGATTTCAGCATAGTGCTCATACAGGTTTGAGTTACTCAAAAATCAGGCCAAAGTCCCTGTACTATTATAGTACAGGGTCACAGGCCAAATTTTGCCAAAATTGAAAAGGAGAGAATTCTCCATTTTTATAATTTTTCCTAATACATATGCATGTTCTTATGTGTAGAAACTAGAAAGTTTGAGCTCATTCTGATCAAAACTGTATATTTTATGAAGTTGCTACAAATGCAATATAACCTGCTTGTGCTCATGAAGCATGCTATTTAGAATATAAATCTATTGACTAGGACTAGCTATTATATTTTTGTCTCCTCTCTCTCTCTCTCCCTTTCTCTCTTTCTCTCTCTCTCTCTCTCTCTCTCTCTCTCTCCCTCTCTCTCTCTCTCCCTCCCTCTCTCTCTCCAGGTTGGTGAGTACTTATACTCGGTCAATGGCCAGTATGTATTGGATAAATCACATACTGACGTCGCTAGGATCATCCTGATGGGAACGAGCACAGCTTACCTTGTAACCTTTATAGATAAAGATAGAGTCCAATCATCATAATAATAAACCGTCACAGTCATAATATTATAATCAATGTTGTTGTTGTTGTAAACAAGATGTTTTGTTTGTGTAAACATGTGCATATATGTGTGTGTATATTATTGTGTTATTGTTGGAGTAATTCGTTGCTCATTTAAACTTTCTCTCTCATTATAAATATTTTAATGTACCCGATTATATATATAATTATGTATTTTGTAAAAAATATCATTGCATTAAATATTAAGTAACTATTATAGTAAATTAAGTAACTATTCAATATAAATATTAGTTAACTATTTAGAATAGATATTAATTAACTTTCAAGTTATTAAATTCATCTACTGTGCATATGGGTGTGAGCTTAAGGGCGGGGCTGAGCCTGCAGCAACAAAAAAACAGCACTCAGTAATGGAGACCACTTTCTCTGGCTCTGGTGACTTTGGTAGTGGTCCTGATTGTCCTCCTCCGTCAATATGTAGCAGTTCCAGTACACCTACAATATCTCAACCTCCTACAATAGAAGATAGCAACCCCACTGTACTAATCATTGCTTTAACTGCATCACTTGTGCTGCTGGTTGTACTTCTTGTTTCGTCATTACTGTGCATCTTCTTCCTGTACCGTTGCTCTAAAGTAGCTCCTTCAAGTAGCGAGAAAGAGCATGAGTTGAAGAGAAGGTCTTCAAGACTTGGCTCTAACAAGTCAGGGACCAGTCAAGCCCAGCAGCCACAGCCTGAACAGCCTCTTTCAAGCTTAAATGCAACTCTTTTACTTCCAAAGCAAGCATCAAGGACCAAGATAATATCTTTTTCGACAAAAGGAAAAAATAATCAGCATCTCTCAGTTGAAAAACTCTCCTCTATGACTCCAAACGAGAGATTAAAAGTGCTGGAGTTCCCTCATTCAAAAGTCTGCATGCTAGCTGAACTTGGAGAAAGCAGCTTTGGCAAGACTTACAGAGGTGAATGTGCAAAACTCCTTACAACTGACATCACTACACCAGTTCTGATAAAAACCCTACGAGAAGGAGCGGAGGCCTATCTGTGTGAGTCCTTTGAAAAGGAAATGAAATTAACATCTGGTTGGAATCATCCAAATATATTAACACTGCTAGCTGTATCTACGATAGAGTTTCCACGCTATATGATATATGAGTGGCTTGAATTTGGTAATTTGAAGGATTTCCTGCTCTCTACTGCATCAGTGTGGCTCTCAATGGATATTGAGAGCGTCTATAATGCAAGCCAAGCTGATCTAGACAGCACCATTGGATCAGGAGGTTCTACTCAACATTCAATGGGCACTGAAGAAATGATAGCTATTGTGGTGCAGGTTGCAGAAGGAATGGAGTATCTAGAAGAACAGGGATTTTTGCATAAAGATTTGACTGCAAGAAATTGTCAGGTAGAACATATTAGATATTTTTGTAAAGTAAAATTATAACTAGTACAAAAAATTGCAAGTTGTGTTCACACTTCTCCACACTTATGTTTGCACCTTGCTTAAGAGAGAAAGATAGAGCTCCACCCAAAAACTGCATGAGGCATTTTTTACTTTCTTTTTCCCTCTGTGTAGATTGGAGAAGGTCTAATTGTTAAAATATCAAACTTTGGTTTCAGCCATGACATACAGTGCATGCAGTATTGTGAATGGACTACGAGTAACGGACAAAAATCCTTTGGTCCTCTTCGCTGGACAGCACCCGAGACCCTCAAAGACTCCACATACTCAGTCCAATCAGATGTGTGGGCGTACGGCATCTTTTTATGGGAAGCGTTCTCTTTTGGTCAAGATCCTTATCCTGAACTTGCAACGGATGAAGAAGTAAAGGAGTATATATTATCATTGAACGTGATGCTGCAGCCTGACAATTGTCCCAAGAGTGTATATAAGATTATGAGGAGTTGTTGGAACCCTATACCAAGCAAAAGACCATCCTTCTCTTGGTTGAAGCAAGCACTGAAAGCAAGCGTGAAGCAGTTTGATTTGGAAAATGTTTCGAGACGTTTCAGTTATTATAATTCACCAAGTACTACTAGAAAAATTTCTGAGCTTTAACAGCATGATACATGTACTACATTGAAATGTAAAATTTTAATTTACATTAATATTTTTATTAACTTATAATAATTATATCTATTTTGCCACACCCTGACTAAAAGTACCATGCATCCATGTAATAAAAACCAAGTCCCAAGCACGAGGTCGAGGGAGAAAGAAGAAAGGAGCGGAAAACATGGCACTCACAAAATTAGAAAAACTAGTACTGCCAGGCATCATGCTCCTTGTAGAGCTGATTCTCATTGTTATATTTGGTCTACTAGTGGAATATGATGAAGGTGGATCTCCTGATCATGAATACGAGGTAGCTATGGAGCTAGCTAACAGGAGCGGGCATTTCGACCCAACTCTTGCTCAGGATTATATTTTAAGACTAGAATCAACCAGGACTGCTACTAAAGTTTACCCTTGTGAGTTAAATGGAGTGGGCTTGTATAGTACTGTTGTGCACTCATGCATGAAAGAATTGAAACTTGAAAGCATTGTAATATCAGTACTGATTGACATCAAGAGATTAGAGTTGGTTTTAATAATAATGCAGTGTGGGAATGATGTGTATATATACAGCCTCTTCTTGTTGATTTTAAATGCTGCATGACCTTCAGTTCTACTGATGCATTGTTCCTATTACTGTCAGCAGTGAAGCATGATACTAGAATTACTAATTACTTGGTTTTAATGATGCTAAACCATAAAGTGAAATAGAATTAGCTAATTGAAGTATCCCAATTATGGTAAGGCTGTTATGAAGTGGTATGTAGCTTTAATGGCATCACTGTAATACTAAGACATCATTATCATGGGCATCATCATCATCATCATCATCATTATTATTATTATTATTATTGGTTGGTGTTTCTAAAAGGATTGGTAAGGTTTGGTACTATTCCAATGTATAGTAGTGAAGGTGACACTCTACTACAGTAGTATTATCTACACTAAACAATAGTTTCATGATTGATAGCTATCATAATGCTATTGTTCATTGTCTTCTCCCTCCTCTCTCTCCCCCTCTCTCTTCTCTCTTTCCTCCTCCCTCTCCAGTTTTCCAAGATGTTCATGTCATGATATTCATCGGTTTCGGTTTCCTAATGACATTTCTCCGTCGCTATGGTTATGGCAGTGTTGGTTTCAACATGTTGTTGGCGGCTTTCGTAATCCAATGGAGCACAGTGACATTAGGACTCTTCTCATTCATTGACACCGAGCACTATAGAATTACCATTGGACTAGAAAAGTAACTTCTTTTTCCTCTCCTCTCTCTCTCTCTCTCTCTCTCTCTCTTCCTCTCTCCCTCCCTCCCTCCCTCCCCCCCCCTCTCTCTCTCTCCATCTCTCTCTTCCCCTCTCTGACTTTTGTCTCTGTCTCTCTCTTTTGTTTTTCTTTTGATATACGAAGGTCTAATTGCTGCTGATCTTTACTAAACTGACCGTTCTCTTAAATAACAAATTCTTACCATTTTATAAATTGTATATGTATATTTATGTATGTGCATGTGTATTTGTTATATAACATACATTTACATGTATGCGTTACATTCGTTATTATGAGTATCTTATGTGTGTTGTTTGTCTCTTGTTGGTATTTGTAAGTCGACTTGCTTATGGTTTGGAATTTTGACTTATGGTCAACAACATGTGTTTACTATATGTCTTGTTTTTGCCTTCTCTCCTTTCTCTCTCTCTCTCCCTTTCTCTTTCTTTCGCCCTCTCTCCTCTTTCTCTCTCTCTCTCTCTTATAGTCTGGTATTATCTGATTTTGCTGCAGCTGCTGTCCTCATAACTTTTGGCTCCATGCTAGGAAGGGCTAGCCCTTTCCAGCTGTTTGGTATCGCTATCTTTGAAGTTATTTTCTACTCCGCTAATAATGCCATCAATGATCATGTCTTTAGAGCGGCTGATGTGGGTGGGTCAATGATAATCCACTCTTTTGGAGCGTATTTTGGTCTTGCATGTTCTGTGATCCTCCAAAGGAAGAAGGCAATCGATCATCCAAGAAACTCAAGTGCCTATCATTCCGATATGTTTGCCATGATTGGTAAGATATACTGGGATTTACTAAAGTATACTGGAATTTACAATAGTGTACTGACTGAATTATGTTGTAGTAGTTGAATATTATAGTCATTGTATTAGGAGTCTTTCTTCATCTCTCCATTTCTTTTCTCTGTATATTATTTTAGGTACTTTGTTTTTGTGGTTGTTCTGGCCCAGTTTCAATGGTGCCTTGGCTTCTGGTAATGCTCAGTACAGGGCTATCATCAACACGTACTTCTCAATGACCGGGAGTGTCATTGCAACATTTATATTCAGCATGGCATTGGACGGGAAGAGAAAGCTGGACATGGTAACCTCTCTCTCTCTCTCTTTTATTTTATGCAAATATTTAATATTTATAATCTAATATTTACGCATAAGTTGTGGCTTTGTTTTTGATTAGTTTTTCCAATATGGACTTTGATTGCATTTAAAGGCTGGGCAAGAATGTGCCATGACAAACCCAAAAATTTTTTAGTAAACAATGTAATCTTTTATTACATTTTCTGATACATATTGATGTTCTTATGGCCCATGGTTTTTTCCGAAAAATGGTTAAAAAATGATCCCCAATTTTTATTACATTTTCTGATACATATTGATGTCCTTATGCTGTGTAGCAAGCTTGAGCTGATTCCAACTTCAATTTTTCAAGTTATGGCCATTTTAAGAAAATGCCAAAATTCTGAAAAATACCCAAGGCTATAGCCCATGGTTTTTCCTAAAAAATGGCTAAAAAATGACCCCCAATTTTCATTACATTTTCTGATACATATTGATGTTCTTATACTGTGTAGAAAGTTTGAGCTGATTCCGACTTCAACTTTTTAAGTTATGGCCATTTTAAGAAAATGCTAAAATTCTGAAAAATACCCAAGGCTATAGCCCATGGTTTTTCCCAAAAATGGCTCCGAAATCACCCCCAATTTTTATTACATTTTCTGATACATATTGATGTCCTTATGCTGTGTAGAAAGTTTGAGCTCATTCCGACACATATTTTTTGAGTTACGGCCATTTTAAGAAAATGTCAAAATTCTGAAAAATACCCAAGGCTATAGCCCATAGTTTTTTTCCAAAAAATAGCTCCGAAATCACCCCCAATTTTTATTACATTTTCTGATACATATTGATGTCCATATACTGTGTAGAAATTTTGAGTTGATTCTGACAAATAACTTCTGAGTTATGAGCATTTTAAAAACAAGCCACTTAATTTTTGAAAAGATATAGCCCATGGTTTAATTTGTTAAAAAAATAGTTCCAAAATCACTTTAATTTTTCAATACTACATGTACATGTATGTAGATAGTTTGAACTGATTCCAACATAATTTTATATGATTTTCCTGTAATTTAATCAATTTCGTTACTTAGGTTCATGTTCAAAATGCTACGTTGGCTGGAGGTGTGGCTATTGGTTCCGTTGCTGACATGTTAATTGGCCCATGGGCGGGACTTTTTATCGGCTTCCTTTCTGGCATTATATCAGTCGTTGGATACAAATATTTAACAGTCAGATATATCATTTCTACAAACTATTTTAATTATTAAATAATGCATAATTAATTATTATTATTAATAAAATTAATTATTTAAAATTAATTAATTATTATTATTAATAAATTATTTAAAATTAATTCCCTCCTCTCTCTCTCTCCAGCCTACAATGGATAAATGGTTTTACGTTCAAGATACTTGTGGGGTTCACAATCTTCATGGTCTACCTGGTCTTCTCTCAGCAGTTGCTTCAGCCATTGCAGCCGGAGTCGCTTCCAACACAGCTGGCACTAACCTGGTCAACTATGGCAGCAGGTAAATTTACACAAAAATATATTTAAGATAGAAAAATTTATGCCTCAAAGAATTTTTTATTAATCACTTAAATCTATTATTATTATTATTATTATTATTATTATGCACCAAAAAAAACAAAAGCCTACACTAACACATGCATTAATGTTATTATTAATGCACAGTAACCAGTTAAATGAGCCCATCAACAGAAGGAGGCAAGAGGGGATACAAGTGGCCCACATAGCAGCATTTCCTCTCCATAGAGTGACCGAAAGCCTCTGGTATAGATGACAGTAGGCAATTGTTATTGTTATAAAATATCAATGAGAAAGAAAAGGGCAACAAAAAGAGGAGAAAATATACAGAAAGGAGAAGAGGGAGAACCTAAAAGAAAAACGAAAAAGGATTAAAATAAACAAAAAACAAAAAGTTAAATAGACCCATCCACCTCAGGAGGGGAGAGGAGACCTACAGAGCCACATATGTATATTAGCTCGCCAAAGCACTACAGAAAGCTTCTGGAAAAGGTGCTGAGTGATCAATCCTGGAGCAGTGCCTCAACTGGAAACCAAATGATGCCCAATAGTCCTGAGTCTACCATCAGGACTATTGGGCATCGTTAGGCTTGCAGTTTGGCATTGCGACTCCAACCACCCAACTGCCTCAACTCCAACTGCCACTCACTTACAGTCCTCAAAATGAACAATATTTTTTGCATTCCTCTGCATATAATAAGGCTGAACCTTGGGAGATAGCAGCTTGGGAACCATTATTATTATTATTATTATTATTATTATTTCTAAAGGACCTCGGTACGAGGATCATGAGACGCACAGGTGACCCTCACTCATTCAGTTTTTTAATGCAGCAACTCTTTGTTGCAATACAGAAAAGCAATATAGTTTCCATTTTGGGGTCACTTGGTAGGGAGACTTCTGACTTTATTTTTTAATTAATTAATTTATTTCATTTAATTAATTTTTTAACCTTATTATTATTATTATTATTATTATTGTTATAAAAAGACACAATGCAAGAGACAAAAGAGAGAGACGAAAAGGGAAAGCCCATAAGGAAAGAAAAATAGAAACAAAAGCCAGGGACAAAACAAAATAAAAGGAAAAGCAAAACCAAAAAATGTAAAATAAAATAAAACAAAATTATTATTGAATTGTATTATAGCCTTGAATGTTGTTATAGTGCATAGTATTGCCTTACTTCCATTATCTTTGTTCCCTTGATCATAAATGGCCTGTCAGTCCTAACGCAAGAAGGATAATCCCAACTATAACTGCTATGATCAAGCCAATAATAGCCAGCCAAAACACTGACACAAGGGCAATTGCAACTTGAGCAATCTACATTTTCTCCAAGAGAGGCTTTCTTACAGTCACCCATCTTTGATAAGAAGGACCCAGCTAAAAACTAGAAGATTATTATTATTATTTAAAAAAACAAAAAACAATTTAACCAAGAAAATAACAAGACCATGTTATTTAACAATTATACCATGCCTAGCTGTACCAATCAGATTGCTTAGTTTTAGGTTTATAAAGAACTCACTTATCAACAAGTCTCCCTGGAGGTGGGGTGGAGTTTTGATTACGTGGCCCGGGAGGTTAAATAAGCAGGAATTTACTAATTACTGCATGTTTTAGAATGCAATGTTTACAATGGATGCATTGTTTTCGCAATGTTTGCTGCAAAAGTAATGCATTGTAATGCATTGCTTTTGCAATGTTTACTGCAAAAGCAATGCATTGTAATGCATTGTATCAATGCAATGTATCTGTCTCATGCCTACAGCCCTATACCTCACCTCATTGTATAACCTTTACTAATTTTTATTATTATTATTATGAATTACAATTTAAAAAGTGGCCTAAGGGACAAAACACTAGAGATAGAAGAGGGAAACAACAAAAAAAAGGAGAAAAGAAAAGAATAACAAAAGGGCAAGAATAAATAATGATAAGATTAGTATAAAGGCCTTTTCACCATCAACCATCATTTTCATTTTCAACCATCACCATCATCACCATCACTTTTCACTGGCCAAAGTAATGCGCATTGATGTACATTAATCTTGTTTACACTAGAGTGATTTCAAATTGATGGGCATCACTCTCACTTCACCTCCAGAGGTGGATTGATGCGAAGTGATGTGAAAACTGTGCTAGTGTGAAAAGGCCTTTAGGACCAGAAGTCACAACAGGAATAGTAATCTGGAATAGTAGCATCCCAGACCAATGGCCTACCATGAGACCAAGGAATCAAAGTGACACCATCAGGCCTCTTACCATCAGATCTCGATAAACCTGAAGGTTCAAGACTTAATGGGACATAAGCAGCAGAAAATGCCCTATGCAGGACATCATTAACTGAAGCATGACAATGATGCTTTCGATTACCCTTTTGCAATGCAAACCATGAGTACCCAACTCATCAACATGTTTATTATTATTATTATTATTATTATTATTATTATTATTATTATTATTATTATTATTATTATTATTATTATTAACGAAAGTTAGAATTAGGACAAAGTTAGGGCAGGATGAAAAATGAAATAAAAATAATTAGGTTGATAGAGATTTTTAAAAATAATAATAACAATAATAATTTAATAAGGATGAAGTTAAATTATGGATTTAAGTCATTATAAGGTCCAAAGGGGCTCCATCACAGGTATCAACAGATCTCCATTTTGTCCTTATTATTATTATTATTATTATTATTATTATTATTTTAATTTGAATATTATTAAAAGCACATACACTTAGATGTAGAAAAAGAATTATTATATTATTATTTTAAAAATAAGTCAATAGTCAATAGGAGTCAATAAAAGTGTAGTGGGTTGATCCCAGAGCCATCTTCAGTATGAAGACCTCTCCACTTGGCTCTGGATCCTCTTAAACATAGGTTGGTAGCTCTAATAAGGGGGGGGGGGCGAACGATAGTCTAGCTCTAATCCAGTGAAGTGTGGTTGAATACTGGAGATCCCACTTGATTGCCAGCCTGTCAGCAAGTTGTGTCCCTATTATTATTATTATTATTATTATGAAAAAATAACGAAAAGCTACAAATTATTATTATTGTTTATATGAAAGCAAGAACAAAGTATTACTAATATTAGAGAAAAACAAAAAAGAGAAAGGAGAGGGAAGGCCCTATAAGAAAAAAACAAAGAAACTATACATGTTATTATTATTATTATTATTATTTATTTATTTATTTTATAGTTTATATTTGGTGTTTCCTGCTCGTGCTCCTTCCTCTAATCTTACAGTAGAGGAGATACTCCTTGGCATAGAGACTGGAGAGGGCCGGTCAGCAGGTGAACAGGCTGGATACCAACTGGCACTGTTAGCAAGCACTTTATTCATTGCAGGAATTGGAGGGATCATAACAGGTGGATAAGAGAGAGATACATGTAAATTGTGGTTGTAAAAAAGTTCAAAGAGAATGATGTGCTTAAATTTAAAATTATTTTTGAAGAAAAAGAGGTCTAAATTTTATAAGATATCACTGTACTTGTAATATTATTTTTTCTTTTCTTAAAAGGTTTGATTGTTGGCTGTATTCCATGCTTTCAGAAAGTTGCAGATGACGGATTGTTTGATGACGACTTGTACTGGCAGGTAAAACAATTACCACCCACTATATTCCACTGCATGTTATCAATTTTAGCAACTTCTTTTTAAAATAGTTTTTCCCAAAGTCAAATTACCACCTGTTAAATTTGGCATTCAAAAACATAGCTTTATCAATTCCACAACCTTTAGTTTATCACAACCTTGTTGGGCGAAGCCCACTAGTTCGAGTAGAGTATGTTTGTCTGTCTGTCTGTCTGTACACGTACGTCACTCCTATTTATCCGTATAAAAAATTTTCCTATTTTAATAACCTAATCTTAATCTTCTTTGAAAATGGGCGTGGTCACAGTGAAATAAAATGGCGCCAGCTATCAATTCTTCATGTTCTTGACCTTACAAGTTACAAGTCACTCACTTGAGTCAACAAGAATGCAAGAGAAGTCTCTACTGTGAGCTTGTAAAGCCTCCACAACTACTGACATAACCTATGACTGCAGTTACTGTCTCTGGCTTCCAACACAACTTTTTTGCTGCAGAATGTGATAAACTGATAAAGAAAATTTGTATTTCCAAGCATGATAACTTCATTACAAACTTACAAACTACTGTATTTACTCATGTACATGTACAATAATGTAGCTCTATACCATATAACCTTTAAAATATAGCGTGGCTAAGGGGCTGAGCCCCTTAATGTTTTACATTCGTCTAGTTAGTCACATTCTTTAGCTCATGCTCATTAAAGGTTGGTCTACAATATTACACTATATAGTCCTGACGTTACGTTGACGCTGGAATAGAATCTGGTTCTATTCTAGCGGAAAGCATGCGTCAAAAGGTCAAATCACCCACGCTTTTGATTAAAAAAATTGACTGTACGCTGACCAATCAACCTACCTTAATACATGTAGCATCTTGTGTTAAGCTCATATACATGACTCAGGCCATGTTTACACAGCAACGAAAAAGATGCTATTGGTATAGTTTTGTGCCTGTTTTATGCTTTTGTTTACACAGAAAAGAATTAAAACGTGATAGAATCTTGATAGAACTCTATGGAAACGAAAACAGTGTTCAAAGTGGATACTTTAAAAACGATCCATTTTGCATTGCTGTGTAAATGTAGCCTCAGTGGGTATTCAGTTTAGGCATTTTTATAACCATTTCCCAATATGCTGCAGTTAGCAACATGTGTAGTTTTTACAGTTCATGTATACTAACATATACAACTCTATACAACATATACAACATTGTGGAATTGGTGAAAGAGAAGCTATGTTTTGAATGTCAAATTTAACAGGTGATAATTTGAATTTGGGGGAAACTGTTAATCAAAGTAGTTGCTAACATTCATGCTCACATGACTCCAGTAGGTACTTAATTTAGTATTAATAAACCATTTTCCTGATAATCTTAGAATTAGGAACATGTTAGTTTTTACAGTTCATGTATACTTGCATATACAACTCTCCTTTCTTCCTCCAGTTACCTGATGATGCCGATAATTACTTACCTAAAGATGAGGACGAAGAGCAAGCATCATTGCTTCCTAACTCACCCTCTCAAATTGAAAGTGGTCTGAACGGCTTGAATGGGAAGAGAAGACGCCTTACTCCAGAGGATGAGAGAAAGAGCTCGGAACCCATTAGTCTTGATACTCCACCCTCACAGCGTAAACCAGGCGCTATTAAGGTCCTACCTCTTATAAGTATGCGTGGTGAGTCCGGCAGTATTGAGCTTGATGATATCACACGTACACCGGAAGCTGAAGACTTAAAAGTGTCAAACGTTTAAAAGACAATTTCATTTTTTTTCATTTTTGTATTAAGTAAATTAATTTGATAGGTTTTATTGTTATAAGGAACAATAAAAATTAATTTTGCAATCAAATTTAGGCCTGGTTTTGCAAGCATTATTGCTGCAGATAATTTTTGCTCTGTAACATTATTATAATCATTATTGACTTTATAATAAATATTAATTATTGTTTATTCTGAAAATAACGAAATATGACGAGAGAGAGAGAGAAAGAGAGATCAAGAAGATCCAATAATAGGTATATATTTACACAGGACATTATACTGATAGAGAAAAGGAGGGGTATAGAGTTAGGGTAGATGGATGTACATACATGTAATATGTCATTTCTGAATAAAAAGATGAGCAATACTTATGATGATGATTTTAATGGAATGAATGCTATAACAGTGGGGAGAGAGAGAGGGAGAAAGAGAGAAAGAGAGAGGGAGAAAGAGAGAGTGAGGGTTGGAGAAACATTGACTTGCAAGGACATTGACGAAAACAGAAAGAGTTTTAAAAAGAGAAGTAGAAGAGAAAGATACTTTACATCAACAAGTTTGAAGGTTTGGTGTTGAACAAGACGTCCTATTAAACAATGGGCGCCTCTCAATCCTTTCTCTTCCGTCTCGATCGGTTAAAATCCCTCCGCCACCTCCCTCCTCCTCTTCCTCTTCAACTAGGCTCATGTTCGTACACGTCGCTCTAATTATATTCCAGTCTTCTAAATCAAACTGGTTACCACTAATAGGATCAGGAGAAGGAGTGTGGTCAGAATCCTCTCCAGTTATGGGGCTATGTTCCGGAGATGATAAAGATCCTTCTCTTGACGCACCCACTTGATGAGAAGGCGTGTCGATGGGTGACGTTAATGAAAGCCGATAAAGAGAGGTGGATGGAGAAGGGGGTGGGGCCCAAGCAAAAGAGGGAGAGGGTAGCTGAAACGAGACTTCGGACGAGTCCGATATCTGACGAAAATGAGTGGAGGAAGGTGTTAAGGGTGTGGTCTTTCCATCCGTGAGAGACGGGGTCTTATAAAACCCGATATTTTTCCAATAAGAGCTTGGGTCTACACGCTCTGGCCCACACCCACTATCAAGACTAACGGTGGAAATTTTTCGTTCTCTAATTATACCATCTCGTTCGACGCTTCCTCCGAGGAGGGACGAGAGAAGAGAAGAGGACGGAGACTGAGGGGAGGGGCATAGTTCGGCCGGGAGTTCGACTTTTGATGGGGAGGATGGGTTAGATAGAGGGGCAATGGGAGGGGCTGGGGGCGGAGTTGAGTTGGATTGGTAGGCGGAGACAAGCGGATCAAGCATTTGAACAATTTCATCAAATGTTGGTCTGCCATCTGGATCCACCTAATAATAAATAAATGAAATAAATAAATAAATAAATAATGTAAATGTACTGTATAATTAATATAAATTGTGTACATGTACATGTACAATGTAGAACTCAATTGCTTGTTACAGTACACAAGCAAAATAATTGAGTGCTGGGCATTAATTAGAGTATGACCAAGACTCAGAAATTCTAATCAATGTTTGTCAGAAACAGCATAAACTTCCTATACTTGTACATACATGCAGCATAAGTACATGTACATGTACATGTATCAGGAAATGTAATAAAGATAGAAAGATTTCTTCTTTTCAATTGTGGCAAAGTTTGGCCCCGAGACCATGTACTATAGTACAGGGACTTCGGCCCGGTTTTTAAGAAATTTTAAAAATTTGTAAAAAAATCCAATTTTGACCGGAACCCACTCAAACTTGCTACGCAACCTAAGTACATATGTATCAGGAAAAATTATAAAAATGAAGAATTCTCTACTCTTCAATTTTGGCAAAGTTTGGCCCGAGACCATGTACTATAGTACAGGGACTTTGGCCCGATTTTTGAGTAGCTTAAAAATTCATAAAAAATCCAATTTTGATTGGAATCAGCTCAAACTTGCTACGCAACATAAGAACATGTACATGCATCAGGAAAAATTATAAAAATGCAGAATTCTCTTCTAGCCATTTTTGACAAAATACCCTGTACTATACTGAAAATGCTCCCCCCAATACAAAAACGAGTGAGTCCCTCCAATTAGCTCTTACGATTAAATAGTAAACGTAGTGCAAAATAATACCATATATGGCTAACATTATGATGCAATAGCTAATTCAAAACATGCCACACAACACAATATAAACATCCTCAATAGCAGTAGTACAGCCCGACTATACAGTCCTTATATTAGATAGGGTGAGTGTATTATGCTGTATTGTGTGGTGGGGAAGTATTAGTGTCTATAGGAGCTGGGAAGAATGTAATGACTTCTAATAATGTGTAAACAGAAATTATTAAGAATATCACTTTGAGGACTAGTAGCAACATTTGTAACATTCTATGAATAGTACATGTGGAGAGAGAGATGGGAGAGAGATGAGGGAGA
>NW_003546466.1:23541-24764 GCF_000090795.2 Amphimedon queenslandica | reverse complement strand
TGGTACATGCTGAATCCTAACATATTCTGATTAATACAGTAGGAGCTGATTCTAACTGATCATGTCGACACTGTTGATCATGTCTTTAAGGTATGTTAGTGTGGCTAGGACCGCTAGGGTGGTCACAAGGAGAGAACAAGAATAAACAAAACCAGCAAATAAAGAGAGAGAAGAAGATTAATAGTGACACAGTGTTGGATACAAGAGATGTATAAAGATGGAGTGAGAGAGAGAGAGAGAGGAAGTGAGAGTGAGAGTGATAGAAAAGTTGGAGATATAAGCAGCAGCAGAAAAGGAATGAGAGAGGGTGACTATGCAGGTGTCAACAGGGCAGTAATTGAATAAAAGAGAGAGAAGAGAGAGCGTGTGTGTTTTTGTTATACCTTTTATGTTTTATCTTTGCTGCCAATCCAAAATCAGCTACAACACAGTTTAACGAGCCGTCGTCACTCTTTTGTATCAAGCAATTCTAGAAAAAATATACACATACATTACTTTAAAATAATAAAGAAGAGATGTACATGCACATGTACACATGTACATGTTAATCAAAGTGAAATACATGTAGGAGAAAGATACATAGAATACTGTATAAAACTAGTGCATAGCTAGACACTTTTGTGACCTGAAATCTTTGCTTATATTTTTAAAATTTTGAGATTAATCCTTGCCCTTCTATTAAGCCATGGCAGACCAAAGTGCAGTAGCAAAAATAAAAACTCCAAAGACATTTTACTAACTATTGTGTACAACGTATATATTCACTAAAATGTAGAACTACAACTGTGCAAGACCAGTCAATATACAAATGGCAATAATGAGCAGGTGCTAACTAGCGATATGGCTGGTACGTGAAAAGACTGGGAGTGTCAGGAGAGGTAAAGGCGAAAACAGTACACAGGCCAGACAAACAAAGAGTGACGATAATAACAACCTATTACTGATAGTAAAAAAAGGAGCGAAGACTTTAGACACTGCCCAGTACAAGGAGATAAGCTCTTCGACACTCCTTGTTATTCATGGCCACTCAACCATCAAATAACCAATTGAGAATCACAACTTAAAGTACACATGAAAGTTGTTTTTTATTATTGCAGCTGCAACTCCTACTGCTTAGCAACAGGAGGTAGAGAGAGAGAAGGTCATAACTTAAATACTAACAAGATGATCAGTAACAACTTAAGGAGACAAAACAAGAGAGGGAGAGAGAGAGAGGGAGAGAG
>NW_003546466.1:6432-22999 GCF_000090795.2 Amphimedon queenslandica | reverse complement strand
GTACGTGTGCACCATAGTAACTAATAGTATTTATTTAAATTAAATGCAAGCAGAAGCTACATGCATGTACCTGCACATGACTAGATAGTACATATATTTGTACATGCGGCACTCGATACAAATCTTGTTTATACTGATACATAATGTACGAGTACATGTTAGTGGGTGTATAGTAAGCAAGGGAAGCCTGGGAAGGAGTAGAGAGTAAAATAATGGATTTATAATTATGTATTGTAACATGATAAGCCCACACCCTGTACTTCCAACTCTCCCTCTCTCGGTTCCAATCTTCCTCTTTTCCCTCCTCTTCCTTCATTGTGTTGTGTAATGTGATACCAGTGTTACATGTACATGTACATAATAGCACTGATGAAGCAGCTATATTAAGACTATTGATTTCATTTAATTCAAAATGAATCTCTTTAATTTACCTACCTGCTCTTCCTTCCTCCTTCTCTCACTCTCTCCCTCTCCTTCTCCTTCTCTCACTCTCTCCCTCTCCTTCTCCTTCTCCCTCTCTCTCTTTCTCTCATACACTCTCTCTCTTTTAATGTTAATCATTATCATATACATACAGTACATGTAGTTACAGTGTCATTATACGTAATACAGTGACAGGTTGACAGTACATGCCCATTATTGATTATAGTGTACTAATGAATATACAAATATTTAACCCCCTATACACCTCCACACAAATAAACAACAGAACATCAGCAAAATAAATCGTCCCCTCTCTCTGTCTCTCTCTTCCCTCTCTCTCTCCCTCTTCCCCCCTCTCTCTCTGTCTCTCTTTCCCTCTCTCTCTCTATTCACTAAACAATGTCACTCTAATCCAATTAGTTATAAACAGGCAATACCGATAATTCCACACCAGCTGGACCACAATGGCCACCGCTACCCATTGAAATGTAAACAATAAAACAAAATCAAAGTGTAACCCAAAGCTCCAATGACCCGTGAAATATTTAAACTTCAATACCACCTGCTAAGAGATACTGACAGCCCCTCAAATGCAATGTAAAGTAGACATATATGTACATGTGCATGGTAGTTGTATTTAATTTATGTGTGTGTATGTGTGTTTATATTTGTGCAAGAATTTGCATCTCATACTGCTTTGTCATTTATAGAGTTTATATAGACTCGCCATTGTCAAAACAATGAGAGTGTTATTGTGAGTCTAACGAACATTTTATACATTTTTATAAAATTTAAATACACTTTACATGTACAGTACAGCTATCAATCCTGATCTCTCTCTCTCTCACACTCTTTCCCTTACTTTTGATGTCAGGTCTCTATGAAAGACTCCTCTATTGTGGAGGTATGCCATTCCATTGGCAATGTCATGAGCAATCTTTATCCTCTTACTCCACGAGAGATGGGGATCACTGCTTAACAGCTCTTCAAGAGTACCACCATTGATATACTGGAGAGAGAGAGAGAGAGAGAGAGAGAGAGAGAGGGGAGGAGAGAGAGAGAGAGAGGGGGGGAGGGAGAGAGAAAGATGCCAGCTGTAAATACAGTATATATTGTGCCCACAGCAGCTGCCATTGGCTAATAGTTATTACAATAACAAGAGAGAGAGAGAGAGACGGACAGATAGATGTCTCATAATCTCACCATTGACTGGCAGCGTTAGCACTGTTTGCAAGACTATACAAAATGTCTGACGCCTTCCCAGACAATAATAATAACAAACAGCCCAAAAACAGAGCCCTATAGAGAATCAGGGTCCCTGATAAGGCTTAACGCAACATTAACGCAGCCTTCAATGGAATATAATGGAATATTAGCATGATTCAAACCTCAAACTGATATCATTCATGAGGCATGGAGCTTTAAATGAATTTAAATGGATGAGTAATTGTAGCAAATGAATGGAATGTGTGAGAAATATACAAAAGTATGATGCTTGTACTAGTATAGATGTACATGAACAAGTAAAAGGGAAAGGGAGAGGAGAGGTTAAGGATATGTACATGTACTGTACCTCAGTCAAAGCATGGAGACTGCCTTCATGGACACAGGATCCTTTGAATCTAAAAAAAGAAGAGAAATATAAAAGAGACATTTAAAAATAATTATAAAAATCTAATGTACAATGTACAGTAGCTGAGAGAGGGAGAGGGAGAGAGAGAAAGAGGGAGAGGGAGAGAGAGAGAGAGAGAGAGAGAGAGAGAGAGAGAGAGAGAGAGAGGGAGAGAGAGAGAGAGAGAGAGAGAGAGGGAGAGGGGGGAGAGAGGGAGAGGGAGAGAGTAGTGATACAATAGAAAAGGTGCTGGAATGCGCTCCATTTAAAACACAATAGTCTAACAGATGGAGTGAACAAGGCTAGCAACATGACCAATCCATCAATAAAACAAAGGAGCTAACAGAATCAGCCAACTGCTCATAACAACACGCTCCTCTCTTCTCCCCCTCTCCCTCCCTCCCTCCCTCCCCCTCTTCAATACTATATAAGCAGGCAATACCCCATCCTCCCCTAGGGCATTTTAAACACTTTGCTTTACAATAACAGGTATAGATTCTGATGAAAGCTAATTGAGATACAGACAGATTAAAATAAGGACTGACATAATGAACTGTAATTATAATCAAATGATTAGGTTGTAAATATAAACAAATTATACTCTACATGAACACACATGCATGGACCACATGCAAATTTAATATGTACATGTACTCTTTATATAATAAGGACACTTTTATAATGAGGGCACCATTATAAATGAGGATATTTTGTAATGTCCTAATTAGTACAAGCCTATATAAAAGTACCTCTGAAATGAGGACACCTCTGTATTAAGGACAGGTAGTGTGGGCCCAATGGTGTCTGAAATTAAGAGGCTACACTGTACATGTATTAAGGACAGGTAGTGTGGGCCCAATGGTGTCCTTAATAAAGAGGCTACACTGTACATGTATTAAGGACAGGTAGTGTGGGCCCAATGGTGTCTGGAATTAAGAGGCTACACTGTACATGCATAGGTACGTATGAAAACACTCAAAGAGCAGACACACTTAGCACTTATGTCTGCCCTAGTGTCACCAAGAATCCCAGCAATGCATTAGGGATGATACAAGATGTCATACAGGACAAACCAAAAAAGAAGAAGATTATCATAAAATGACCAACAGCCTGCGAAATAACTTTTTAAAAATATTTTTAAAAGAAAAGCTACATACTATAAACAATAACAAGAAATAGGGAGAGAAATGAGGGGGATTTTGAGTTTAAGAGCGTCAACGCTTACCCTAGTATATTTGAATGTGACAGACGGTTCAGTAGCTGTATCTCTGCTAGCATTTGCTTGCTGTTGTTGCGGGATTTATTTAGTTTCAGCACCATAACCTCCCCAGTGTTTTTATGAGTAACCTTCAGAAAGAAAGAGAGAGAGGGGAAAGAGCAAGAGAGAGAGAGAGAGGAGGAGGGGAATAAAGAATATTATTATTACATCATTATTTTTGTATACAATGTCCATTTAGATTCATGACAAGGTACACATCAAATAATAAACAAAAGCCCAAAAACAATAATATATAAATGTCCTAATGCTTGTAAAACAGGTCTTCCACTCACTTTAAAAACTTCAGCAAAAAATCCTTGGCCTATCTTCTCCCTTGTGAAGTCATTGAGGCACGTTAGTTGATAGACAGCGTCTTTTAGAGCAATGAAAGAAGAGCTTTTAGGCCTAGGGGTGCCTCCTTTTCTGCTGTTAGGAGGAGAGTAGTCACTGTCATCGCTATCGCTGCTAAGCTGAGCCGGGAGGGCCGAAAACTTGCTGTCAACCATATTTGAATCACGTTTTGGGTTTAAGTTCTCGTGGACAAGAAAGCGCGGCTGAAGAAAGAGACGGAGCGGGTAGAATGATAAAGAGAAACTGCTCCTTTATAGCCAGTTATATAGAGAGGGAGAAGCTGACGAGACTGCTAAGGAGAGAGCTATCAACAAGTTTTCTTCCATGCAGCATCCTTCACAAAATGTACTTTGGTTGTTGTGGGCGGGACCGGATGTGCATTAGTGGGCGGGGCTTGTGAATAAAATTGAAATTTAAGAAAACAATGTACATGTACATGTACTGAAAACAAAGAACTGTTTGATTATTATTGCATGTATTGTATTGTACTATTTTTATTAGTCTCTTATTGGTAGATAATTGCAGCTGTATCTGTGTGATCAGTCACTACATTCTATCTTTAGAATGCTGTACATGTAGACTAAGAGACTATAAAAATTCCAAGCAACAAACAGCTCGTGAATCTAATTAATAACAATAATTATTAGTCAATGAATATTGATTATAATACAGTATAATAATAATTGTTATCATTGCTATTGTACACAACATCTCTTTGTCTCTTTACATGTCACACCCTCTCCTCTCTCTCTCTCTCATGGTCCTCTCCCAACTATCTTGAGGGATTCTCGTGGTAAGGTACCAGCTCTCGGACGGCAGTGAGGATCGGCTGGATCAGGGCGCTTCAATGCATGGAACCTCCATGAAGCTGCTATCAAAGTAACCTGCAGAGAGAAAGAGAGAGAGAGAGAGAGAGAGAGAGGGTAAGTTGTATATACATTTTTACTATTTTGTATACATACATAATGCGGTCATGAGATCACGATGTCAATAAACAACTAACTATAATATAACTGACGTCGATTATTAGATTAATACTTATAATAAATTGATTATCAAATCATGCAAGGTATGCGAGGAATTCGGAAATCTAAAGCCACAAAAATTCTCATAATAATAATAACAAAATTAATCAATTATTGTTCCTTATCGTACAAGGTAGTTACATGATGTTTCAAACACATGTAAACGTACACTTACATAATTATTATATCATAAATATGATTGGAATGAAAAACAATGCCTTTTCATAGCAGAAATCCAATTAATACAGTACCTACATGTACATGTGCATTGTTGATTCATAATACGAAAGCTTCAGACCCTGTGATGCGGCAAGGGAAAATTCTCAGACCCCCTCAACACTATAAAACCATATTCTTTGCATACTAAAGACTATAATAGAGAATATAAAAGCTTCAGACCCTGTGATGGGGCAAGGGAAAATTTTCAGACCCCCTCAACACTATAAAACCATATTCTCTGCATACTGAAGACTATTAGTCTCATTCCTAACCTGATTACATATTAATAATTGTATTTGTGATAGTAAAAGGTTAGAAATTGTCTCGTGACATAACTGATACAACGCCATTAGCATAAAGGCCATCAAAACAATTCCATAAAAAATATAATAGCAAGTAATTAATAATGATGTCACTATTATCAATTAGATGACTCAAACTACGTAAGACACAAATCCAAAGCTGTTGAATGTAATATGAACTTGCATGAATTATTTGGTATGTGTGTAAATGTATTATGATGATTATTGAGCTTACCGGAATGAAGTGGTCTTTGGCATTTTGTTGTTCAATCTCACTAAGTTTCTCAGTGTCCAATAGAGGGAGCCTGATATGCTGAATGACAGTCTTGGCAACTTCTGATAGTGTGCTGCCAGTAACAACCTGTAGAGGGATGGAAAAGAGCAAAGATTATACGATATGAACATAATAGTACATGTACATGTATATACATGTACACTAATAAACTTCATTAATGCATATACAGTATACATGTACATTTGTATGTGTGACTTAGTTAAAAATTGACAGTTAAATATAGTATAATATGTTATAGTATACAGTGTATGTACATGCATATACATGTACATGTACATGTAGTTTAATAAACCCTCCTATCCGAGAGTACATGTACATGTACATGTACATGTACATTTAGATGTATAATGTATACATGCATAATGTGTATGTACATGTACATGCATGTGTTCTTACAGAGTTGACGTGAGCCCATTCCTTGACCTTCATCAAGATGTCCTCCTCGTCCATTGTCAGTTTATCGGACTTCAAAATAAACGAGAGAGCATCCTCGGACATCTCGTTAAAACCAGGACTATTGAAAACCTCCTGTACAATGTACATTCAGCAAATGAGAATAATAATAATAATAACATACTTCAGTGTTTATTTCAATAAATAGAAGACATTCTTCCTGGAGTGTGGTCTGCTGGTAAGTTAAAGCTGCTTGAATGAACTCGCAAACTGTAGAACATTGAATGGAGTCACGCATGAATCTAACACACAGCTAGAGGGAGAGAGAGAGAGAGGGAGAGAGGGATAAGGAAGAAGCAAAAAGATAATTGTACATGTACATGTACATGTTTATCACTATTATTCATAATGTCTAACCTTAGTTAATCCATCCAGTCCATACTCAATAGCAGCTGCCATCACATCAATAACCTACAGTACAAACCAGTCAAACCAGTATTCATTACAAGTAAAACCGGTTTTACCATGTGAGTGGAGAGACTGCAGCAGTTGGAATATATAAACTCAAACACGGCTAGGAATATCTTGGGACGAATGTCAGAGAGGACTAGAGAGGCGGAAGCCTCATTGCCAGGTGGTACACTAAGCATCGCACGAAATACTTCACACCTGCAAAGGAATGCAGCATACCTTAAGCCTACTATTATTTGCGTCTACTAATTTTAGCGAAATCAGCAAAAGTCATGTTTAGCGTTACTAATTTTAGCATTTTTAACCAAATTAAATATTAATAATAACCATTATAATGAATAATGATTATTTTGGCGTCTATTTAATTTAGTGGTTTAAAGCTCTCTCGCTAATATAGCTAAATTTAGTAGACGCTAAAAAGCTAAAAATAGTAGGCTTAAGGTATTTAAAAGGCCTTTCTACACCTGCAATGTGGTTCTAAACTGGTTTTAGAACTGCTGCACTAACAATGTGCATCAAGTTACTCGACACTATCTTCTGGATCATGTATATTTTGATAGCATTTCTGATCCAGCTGCAATTGGCATTGAAGCTGATGATGTACGTGTACAATGACTGGAGCCAGTTTCAAACCAGTTCAAACTGTTCAATACACATTGGAAGTGCTAGTGTAGAAAGGTCTTAAATGAGGCACTATTATAGCTAACGTTTTCTGTGGCCCATAAATTATCACAAATTCTAAAAACTGCAGGAATTTAATCCTCAAAAATTTAGTACACAAATTAATGAGCTAATTGAATTGAAAATTATTAAAAGGCATGGTGATGAGTTTGAAAATCTGCAAATACCATTTGTATGGCAATTCGCATAAATTAATTTTGAGCCACAAAATTTTATTAACACACTGTACCTGGCTGCTAAGATACATCTATGGCCATAAACCACCTGCTTTTCCTCTCCTACTGCAAACCTGACATCACTACAAAGAGGAAATATGTTGTATATAGTATATATATATATATATATATATATATTATTACAATAATTTCAAGCCCTGACCCGTTTTCTTTTTTATTGATCATTTGAATCATTTCAGATGCAAACGCCTCCGGATCGCCATAGCAAACAGCATCTCTCCCTTGTATAGCACTCTCCATCTCAGCCATCCCAACCTAATATCTTCCTCTAAAACTCTACAAGACAACTGGTTCTCTCCAAGGAGCCACTCCTCTGTCACCTTCCCTTCAAATTTGCGTTTTATTTATCGCCGAGAGTCTCACGTGTTGCCATGGTAACAGGGTGGGGCTCCTGCAGCATTGTATTGTATAGGTGACAACAGAAAAATTTTCAGTCTCTTTCTCTCTCTCTCTCTCTCTCTCTCTCCCTCCAATGGAGGTAGTACCCTCTGATGTAGACATAGGAAGAGAGGTAGACTTATTTCCTAACATCTCCAGCCTGGGCTTTCCGCCCAGAGCCATAACTCGAAAACTAACAGGAGAGAAGAGTTAGTTTTTTTATAAACTCCATTTTGAATTAAACACTTTGCACCTTTCACTAGAGAGCGGGGAATGGATAGTAGCCTATCAAGCAGAGCAGAGGAAGAGATTGAATACGACGCTAGTCCCTGCTCAAAGCTCTAAGCAGTGGTACGGGGCATCAGCCACATTGACTAATAACAGCAGGAGACTTTCTGTACCTAAAAATACTCCAGCATCTTTCAGTGCTAAATTTAAAAGAACACTTAATAACTCACTACTGGTTAGTACTATGATACTTATTTATTTATTGCATGCATCATATTTTTTATTTATTTCTAATTTTTTTTAGATGAAGATAGGCTATGTTGACAGGTGTCAAGATCTCAGTATTATAAATGTCAGTGGAATAGACTTGGAATCGGTAAGTATTTGGGTTTTTAAAATGCTCATAACTCATAAATTTGAGCTCAGAATTAGTTCAAACTTTCTACACAGCATAAGGACATCAATGTGTATCAGAAAATGCAATGAAAATCTGGGGTGATTTTGGAGCCATTTTTTTGAAAAAACTATGGGCTATAGCCTTGGGTATTTTTCAGAATTTTAGCGTTTTTTAAAATGGCCGTAACTTGAAAAATATTTGTCAGAATCAACTCAAACTTGCTACACAGCATAAAGGCATCAATATGTATCAGGAAATGTAATTAAAATTTAGGGTGATTTTGGAGCCATTTTTTTGAAAAAACTATGGGCTATAGCCTTGGGCATTTTTCAGAAATTTGGCGTTTTCTCAAAAAAAAACCATAACTTGAAAAATTGAAGTCAGAATTGACTCGAACTTTCTACACAGCATAAGGACATCAATACGTATTAGAAAATGTAATAAAAATTGGGGGTGATTTCGGAGCCATTTTTTTGAAAAAACCATGGGTTATATAGCCTTGGATATTTTTCAGAAATTTGGCGTTTTCTCAAAATGGCCATAACTTGAAAAATTGAAGTCGGAATTGACTCAAACTGGCTATACAGCATAAGGACATTAATATGTATCAGAAAATGTAATAAAAATTGGATGTGATTTCGGAGCCATTTTTTTGAAAAAACCATGGGCTATAGTCTTGGGTATTTCTCAGAATTTTGGCATTTTTTAAGTGGCCATAACTTGAAAAATTGAAGTCAGAATCAGCTCAAACTTGCTACACAGCATAAGGACATTATGTATCAGAAAATATAATTTGCCACTTTTTAAAAATATCAGTTTGGAATCAACTCATATTTCCTACATTCCCCTGTATAGTATTCGGATCAATTGTTCTTCCAGTTTGTGAATCTCAATTCAATCAACGCTTCAGACAATGTCCTACCACTAGGTAAGATCAGCACATGTACTACATAAGTACATGTATTAAGTTAGTGTTTAAATAATTATGAGTTAGAGGGCAGGGATATTATTATCCCTTCCAAAAATTGTTGTGCTGAAAGGAATTAAATTGATCTTGACACAGCTGGTTGATTATGCAGCAGCTTTATCCTGTCATTTTTGAAAAGTTCATTGTGGGTTGCATCCTACAATGTATCTATAATGATATTCATAGGTGTAACCATTGACAACATTGCTACATATGCATCATGTACATGTACATATTGAATGCATCTACATTCTACAGTATGTGTAATTCTGTCTCTCTCTATTTCTTTTCTTTTTTTCTCTCCATTATCAGAGGCATTTGAGAGATTCCCAGCTCTACAAGAGTTAGAGCTTTCACTAAATAACATCACTAACATTGACATATCATTGAACACGTTCACTAAACTCTCAACCCTTGATCTCTCTTATAATAATCTATCCAGCTCTGCCATCACATCACTAGGGAAGCTACCAGGGCTAAAGGAACTACGATTAACTGGTACTTGAATGATTATTATTTTATTTTTAAACCAGGCAATGCTATTGGAGGCAATCTGTGGTTACTTTGATCTTCAGGCAACACTTTAATGCCTAGAATAGAAACATGTTCTATTCTAGGTAACACATTGCTTACAACATCAAAGTAACCACAGATTGCAAGGAATAGAATTGCCTGGTGTATAGTGGCCTTTATGGTACATTGTACATGTACATTTGTGTTGTGTAGGTAATAATTTGGTATATCTTCCTATTGAGATGTCACAGTTACAGCAAGTGAATACAACAGGAAACAAGTGAGTCAAAAAATTGAAAATAATTCAGAGCTGAACTGCTTGTGACTATTATGTTAACAAGTAGACAAGTTATGCTGATCTTATTCAATTATTTTGCTAATAAATATTTTTTTAATTTTTTTATTATATTATTTTTAGGGATCAACAGATGCAGATTAGCTTTCCAAATCTTGAGAAGTTATGGCTTGATGATAATCATTTATCTGATACTGGCACCTTTGCAATTCTTGCTGGACTTAGAAGGTACGAAATAAATCTCATACAGTAGCACTTTTTTATATCTTCGTAATACTTCAGGCTTCAGTATTTGAATCTTGATGATAATCAGCTCTCATCCATACCACGCCTAAGACTATTGGGTACTAGCTCCTTACGCTTGTCATCTCATCGCAGCCTCTCAGGGGAAGCAATTGGAACTGGTAAAGGAGAAGAAACAGGAACATCACCAGGAGGAGGAGGAGGAGGAGGGGGAGGAGGAGGAGGTAATGGAGGAGAAAGACCATCCTCATCTCCTTCTCTATCTCCATTCCCTGCACTACACACACTGAGTCTCATTGATAATATGGTAATCCATTGACTGTTCATTGTACTGAATCTACACTATATCTACTGTACGCTCTTACTTTGTTATTGTGTGTATATGTACTGTAGATTGTGTCTTCTGAGAATTTAGTTCCATGTTCTTCATGGCCATCATTAAAGATTTTAATTATAACTGGTAATCCAATAGTCAGCCTAAATAAAGGTAAAAAATACATGTACATGTACATGTGATTCTACATTAATGGTTTTTATAGGTTTACCAGTAATGCTTGATCACGAGTTAGTAAAACTAAGCGGCATCAACATTATAAGGTAAGGTTAAATATGATGGCTGTAATAATGTAATAATTGTTATTAACAGAACTAAAGCAAGTCCTGCTAAGAAAGAGAGAGCAATAATTGGTACTAAAGCAAAAGATTTTATTAAAGTAATTAAAACATTTACATGTACATGTACATATACATGTATCTACATATTATATCCATTATTTAGTTACATATTACCCCAATACATTATCCATTATATGTACATGTATACTGTTTGTTGTACTGTAGGTATCATTAGCTCCTCCTCCAACTATCCCAAAGAAGCCAATCCTTCTAGCATTGGAACCTCCTCATTCCTCCATGAGCAGTAGAGAAGGAGATTATGATAATGATAATGATTATGATGACTTCAATATGGATGCATTCTCTGAGCCATCGAGCATAACAGAGTCTAGCATAATTACTAATGAAAGGGACTTTACTAATGATAGAGAGGGAGAGGGAGGAGGGGGAGAAAGAAGAAGTGGACCCAATATCTTTATGACACAAGTAAAAAAAAGATTGTTTCATTTATGGTGTATTTGTTAAGCATTGAGTTTAGAGCTAACTATTACTATATTAAATTAAATATTAGGTACAAAATGAAGATAATGAAGAGATTCCTCCAAGATCTCAATCAACTGATAGTAAACAAACTGAACAACAACAACAACAACAACAATCATCCTCACCAGTCAATCAACAATTAGAAGATCCTGTTCCATCACAAACTGCAGTATCACTCCTCAGTGTAGAGGAGGAGTTCAAAAAGAAACAAATAGAGACAGCAAAACGATTTAAAGATCTACCAGTTAAATATAAAGGATTTGAGTCATTAATGGAGTCAAGTGAAGATGAGCTTTATTATGATAGACCACCTTTACCAGCTAGTAAGAAACAATGCAACAAAAATGATATTAAAGATAGTACATTTTGTAAATGCTCTTGCTAAAGCTGCAGTGCCTTTTGTTACCTGCATTTCTGCAATACAATGTACATGGTACAAGCTACAGTATTTCTTATAATGGTTAAATACTGTAGCTTATAGGAATACTGCTACTGTGTTGTAGTATACATGTACATCTACTATCTTTTACTGTTTGTAAGCCTTGCATTATAAGCCTTATAGCTAAAGCTTCTTTGACTTTTACTGCCTATATTTTTGCAATAAAATGTGCAAGGAATGATAGTGTTATACATACAATGTAGCTTATGTAGAAATACTACTACTGTCCTGTGCTATAGTATATCATTTTTTATTGTTTATTCATCATTTCAGATGCTCACAGTTGTGCTCAGGCCCTGAGACATGCTCTAAGGAATCCATTACTACTAACTAATGCATCCACTGCATCAAGAACAAGATCAACTGATAATGATAATGACACCATTGAATCAATGCAATACTTGAAGAAATCAGTAAGAGACTACATTGTTACTAATAATAGATGCAGTACTGTATTGATACTAAATATAGATGCACACTACTTGTAAAAAAGCATAATAGATTTGCAGTTAAATGTACAGTACATGCATGCAGTTATATAATAGAACACATTACATAGTGTGTAGCATCAGAATTCATCATTACTACACAATGAGATTTTTAATGCAAAAATACTGCAACATAATGTACATGTACACATTGATCATTTTTGCATTTAATATGGTGTTTCTTTTCTATTAATGCAGCCAGTTCAAGAGGTTTATGATGACAAAGCAGCTGTGAGTAGAAAACAAGAACTAATACAAACTGTACTGACTGATGTGAAGACTAATGAGGTTACCATAGAAACAAACCTAGCAGACATGCTAGAGTCAAGATACGTGATAAAAACTGATGAGTCAGCAAATAATAATAAAGAAACTAAGAGAATTACAAGAGAAGGAGGGAAACTGTTGAAAAAAGTGAGTGACTATAGATTATACATAAAGTACATGTAGAGCTGTAGAGGTTTCTTTATTAAATAACTGACATAATATAGAAACAAGATAGCTTCTAGGGTAGAACCATAGGTACATTATACATGTGCATCATACATTTAGCAGATGACTTTGAATGCTATTGAAACCTTTACCTTGGTGTTTAATAATATTAATAATCACATGTTATCATTTTTATTTTACTGCTTGTATTACTATTGTTGCTATTAGTTGCAGGATAAGTTTGATAGTGTATGTGAGAGTTCACTGGAGGCTATTGATGCACTTGAAAGTATTCAAAGAATAACAAGAAGTGGAGGAACAGAATCATAACATTAATGACATGTACATATACGTTGATAAATTATATGAATATTAAAAAATTTTAATTAATAGCAATCAAATTCAAAAGTAAATATTATTGTCACAAAAATACTGCTGCATTAGACTATCAATCAGCTAATAATGAAAAGATTACATACAATGTTAATTATAGCTACTTCTACATGTGTATTCAACAAATAGTCAATTAGACACACATGTACATGTACACATCATTTAAAATTAAAATCGTGAAAGCTACATGTACATGTACATTATACATTTATGTCTCTAGTACTAAAATATAATAATAATAAAAGTTAACCGCTACATGTACTTTTAAAGTTAAGCTATCAATCATTAATTAAGATACCGGCAACAAAGTGTGACATATTGTTACTTGTCACTGCTGAATTTGGTGTATTCAGAAGGTATCTTGAGTTCTTTTTGCTTGCTATAGTATGGATCATAAGCTTTCTTCATAAATGAACTAAACAGGCCGAATATTGACTTGATTGCTGTAACTGCACTGTGTTTCTTATTAGTTGACTCAGCATTGTTTGACACTGGATCTGGTTCACCAGCTGGAGTGTTTGTAATTAGTAGCTGTTTAATATCAGATCGATCATAAAACATATTACCACTCACTACATCCAGGGCATTTAGTCCTTCATCATTTCTTTTGTTAACATCAGCTCCAGCTTGTATTAATGTATCAACTAGTTCAATGTGTCCACATGAAGCTGCTATCATTAATGGAGTTATACCAGCTACCAGTGGAGTATCTGGACTCATACCAACTTCATAAATCATACTAATTAATGTTCCTAAATCTCCTTCAGCAGCTGCTACTAATGATTTTCTCTCATTATTTGAAAGAGTTGATATTTTCTCAGACAAATGCATTATCATTGAAGAATGACCTCCATTGCATGCTAAGGATATAGCACTGATGATGTCTTCTGGTGTGATATCACATTTCTTCATACAAACTGCAACTGCATCAAAATTATTGAATAGAGCTGCCACTCCTAATGAATGATACTCCTTGCCATCAATAGTGTGAATATGATTAGGATGATAATCTAGTAAAAGTTCTAATATAGTAATAAAATTACTAGAGCTAAACTGGTCAAGCAATCGAGCACACTCATCAGGAGATGTAAAACCAACTATTGTAAAGTCTGAACAAACTATATAAATTGTAATAAGACTAGTGCCAGAATTTTGAGAGTTAATATCTGGATTTTTATGCAGTAATAGTTCAACAACTTGGTGATGTCCATTGCGACAGGCATATATTAAAGCTGTCCATCCATCATTATTTCGAATGTTAATATCTGGATTTTTACTCAGTAAGAGTTCAACAACCTGGTGATGTCCTTTGTTACTAGCAAGTATCAAAGCAGTCCTTCCATAAATAATATCTTGAATGTTAATATCTGGATCTTTACTTAGTAAGAGTTCAACAACCTGGTGATGTCCTGCTTCACTAGCAGCCATCAAAGCAGTCCCTCCATCATTATTTTGAAAGTTAATATCTGGATCTTTACTCAGTAAGAGTTGAACAACCTGGTGATGTCCAACAAGACTAGCAAGCATCAAAGCAGTCCATCCATCATTATCTTGAATGTTAATATCTGGATCTTTACTTAGTAATAGTTCAACAACCTGGTGATGTCTATTGGCACTAGCAAACATCAAAGCAGTCCCTCCATTATTATTTTGAATGTTAATATCTGGATTTTTACTCAGTAAGAGTTCAACAACCTGGTGATGTCCATTGGTACTAGCATACATCAAAGCAGTCCATCCATCTTTATTTTGAATGTTAATATCTGGATCTTTACTCAGTAAGAGTTGAACAACCTGGTGATGTCCAACAAGACTAGCAAGCATCAAAGCAGTCGTTCTATTATTATCTTGAATGTTAATATCTGGATCTTTACTTAGTAATAGTTCAACAACCTGGTGATGTCTATTGGCACTAGCAAACATCAAAGCAGTCCCTCCATTATTATTTTGAATGTTAATATCTGGATTTTTACTCAGTAAGAGTTCAACAACCTGGTGATGTCCATTGGTACTAGCATACATCAAAGCAGTCCATCCATCTTTATCTTGAATATTAATATCTGGATTTTTATTAAGTAACAGTTCAACAACCTGGTGATATCCATTGCGACTAAAAATCATCAAAAGAGTCAATCCTTCATCATTTTGAATGTTAATATTTAAAACTTCACTAAATAGATCTACGAGTGCCTTTATTGCGTCAAGAGCAGAGGAATCTTCTTTTTTACTAGCAATTAGGAGGGCAGTGTTATCATTTTCAAGAGGTAAACTAATGTTAAGTTCAGTTAGAAAAAACAATACTTTTTCATCATTAGTTTTATAAGCTTCTTGCAGTGCAGCCTCAAAAGTAAATGAGCTATCTTCGTCTTTCATTATAATTGGAATATCATCAATCATAACCTCAAATACACCAATCTTGTACAAAGAAGCTCCCTGTTCAAAAAATGCTTCCATTAATGGTTCAATTTGTGATAAATGAGGCAAAAAATATGTACAGGTACAGCTGGAGGCATCATAATGGGTTTGGATGAGGTTTAGAAAGGATGAAATAGGCGATAAGTAAAAAACTTCCATTTTATTTAATTCAGTGATTTTTCTTGAGCACCATGGCTTGTTGAGTCTTACAATTAATTTTGAACAGCCAACACCATCAGGATATTGCATTCCTTTAGTCATTACTGCAAGCTCCAGTAGGCTAGTGGTATCTTTGAACATCTTCAGGTTAGTATTGTATTCTTCTACCTGTTCCTTGATAGGTTCTGTGATAGTACATGGTATTGTGAGAAGGTTAATGTTTAAACACGAGTAATGAGACTGGAGCAACTGCACTAGTTGATTAGCATTTTCACAAGTAGCATCTTCTTTGATATATAATTGAAAGATTTGCTTTGCTTCTGTTACTAAGGCTTTGCTAGTCAAAATATTGGTGGCTGCATCAATGAAGCTACTATTTAATGCATGAAAGCAATTTTGTACCCATCGAAACTTTGCTCTTAAATATGACAAATGTCCATGCACAAATGAACTATAAGAAGATCTACTCACTCCTCTTTCTTTAACAGCCATTTCTAGCACCTCTTCAATTGAAGTGTCATCTCGTGGTATTATTCTTTTTCCTCCAATTGATTTGTATATATGCTGAGAGAGAGCAGTGCAGGCTAAACTGTTCAATCCAATGAATCCTTTATTGGCTGGTAGCTGTACAAATGGATTGGCACGATTTTGTAGCAATGATTTGAAAATTTCAATGTGTCCACCTTGACTAGCTAGCATTAGTGCAGTCTGACCATCAGTGTTCTGGTAATTTAGTTTTATTTTAAGTTCTATCAGAAGTAATGCCACTCTCTCATATTCTGCATTACTGTCAATG
>NW_003546466.1:4043-6272 GCF_000090795.2 Amphimedon queenslandica | reverse complement strand
TGCATTACTGTCAATGTGATTGATGGCATGTAAAAGTGAGTCTTCGAATTTAAAGTTAACATCTTCCTCTCTTTTGATGACAATGTCATCGTTAATGATTATTTCAAATATACCAAGATACTGGACAAACTGACTTTTATCCTGTACTTTGTCAATAAGAGATTGTGATGTTGAAAAAGCCAGAAATGTAACAACGATTGATCCTTCATCAATTTCAATCAGTTTGGCACGCTTAGAATCACGTTTAAAAAGGTATTGAATGAGGTTTTCAAGACTTTCAACTGTTTTATCACTCCAGCACCCAGTAAGTTTAATAACAATTCTACTATGTGCTTCTGAGGTTTCATGTGGTATAGGTACTTGCTTTATCGCATCCTTCATTTGTTGCAGTGCAGTTGATTTTTTAAATAGTTTTAATTCTTGTACATACTGGTCAAGTTCCAACTGTAGCTCATCACTTAGAGGAAATTCATTCACAAGGTCTTCAATTAAATCAAATTTAAAAAAACTGTAATGACTTTTAACTGAATACAATAGACTATCAAGGCTTTTACAATTAGTTAAAGGCTCTTCTGTAAGAGGCACTTCATAATCATCCGTTAAGTATCGAGCAAAATCTTCAACATTATACTGCTTACAATCGTTATAGTAAGACCTGATGTGCTTCATAACTGAAAGGAAACTTTTACGAAGCTCCTTAACTTTTTGAGGTACCTCAGAGCTCAGTGGAATTTCTGAAGGAAGAAATAAATCAGTCAAAGTTTTAATGTCAATCATTAAAGACCACCTCAGATTATGTTCCTTCAATACGTCACGCTCCCAATCTTCAGCTAGTGCAATGGCTGCATCTTTAGCTGGACCACCTGCTTTAGCAAGGCAATGTACAAAATTACGACATTTCTCTTCTAATTTGGTCATATCTTCTTCACAAGAAGACGATGCTACAAATTCATTTTCAATTTTACAAAAAGATGGTGACTTTCGAACATCTCTACTAATAAGACCCTTAGAAAAAAATTCCACAGTAACAGATTCCAAGCAATCTTCAGTGGCACGAAATAAAAAGGCGAAATGCTTTCTCAATGTAGTCTCAACTGTTACAGTGGCATCAACTTTTGTTCCTATTTAAAAAATAAATGATAAATGTGCATCAATATAATGTAAAACTGACTTTTTCTTGCAACACAAGAACATTCAATCTTTGTCAAAATTTGCTTAGTTAAGATGCATTCTTTTGCATCTAAAAGTGACATCACAATTATTTTCCATGTTATTTCAGAATTATTATCCAGGCAACATTGAGCTACAGCACTAACACTATCGATATGTTCAGCATCCTCCACTTCCTCTTTCTGGTTAATATTACTAATGACTTCTTGTGTCACGTTAGGAAGATAACAGACAAACTGTTCCCAAGTACCAGCAGTAAACTTTGAGCTACTCAATAACTCAACCAATTCATCTTTTGTTGGCTTATCTATTAGATATGATGTATAATAAACCCTAGACTACAGTTCCTATAGATTAGCCTTACCTGTAAGAGTGGGTCCAGGATTAAGTTCCACATCTCCTGATATTAAGAGGAGGATAAGAAGACAAAAAATAGATAAAACAAGTCTAGGGCCCTTTTCTTGTGCAGTATTACTAGCACTAGCTCTACCAGTTCCACAGTAAGTGTTACTACTAGTACTAGTAGAAGTACTGGGTTGCCTCCAATGGCGGGAACAGTTCCAGGATCCTATTCTAGCTCTCCACTGACACAAATCAATCATGGCTGAGGACTTCCTTTAGAAAACATCCAATGCTGCAATAACAAGAGAGAAGAAAAGGGGGCCTGTCGATTTGAACAAAACAAGAAAGGGCGAGGCTCCTTTGGTGAGGCTCCTTAGATAGAGGAACAAGGGTGGATTGTGTAGGAGTAACTAATATGAGTAAATGCCCTACTGATGTACAACTAATTGCATGGTAGACTATAGTCTACCATTTACAATCACAGAAGATGTTTTACATTTTTGTACTTTTTTGCTCAACAACAACTGCTATAAATATGAATGGTTCTATTCTAATGCTGAAGGACTTGATTGTCTCTCCTCCTCAGAAGGAGCACTTCCATCAGAGAACTCTTCCTCTTCCTCCATCCCCTCATCCTCTCCTTTTTTATCAGAACCACCTCCTAAAGAATAAAATAAAATAATAATAAATATAATAGTAGGAAGATGACAAATGTAC
>NW_003546466.1:2837-3997 GCF_000090795.2 Amphimedon queenslandica | reverse complement strand
AGATGGGTGTAGTGTTATACTGCCAAAAGATGGGAAGGATGGATTGTATGTGTGCAAGATTACAGTGAACAGGAAATTAAAAATATTAACCATGCTCCACCATTTTTGGTCAAAATGAAGACATGAATGTTTTAAACATCTGTTTTGCATGTAGTGGTCAGTAGTATTATGTATGAGACTATAGTGAACAGGAAATTAGATAAATTGACCATACTCCACTGCCAATACCATTTTTGGTCAAAATGAAGACATGAATGTTTTAAACACCTGTTTAGGATGTAGCAGTGTACACTTAGACCAATATTGTATTTTCTTTTCTGATCTTGTTGGTTTACATCTAATAGCAGTAATAGTAATATTAATAGATATTAAATAAAATAAATTAATTCTATTTACTTTTACGTGGAGGAGGAGAGACTGAGGGAGAGACAGAGGGAGACCTTCTCTTGTGCTTCTTGTCTTTTTTAGATTTCTTACTACTCCTCCTCCTCTCTGGACTAGGACTATAGGAATAATCCCTTACTCTATCCTTACGTCTGAAATAATAAAAAAATAAATAAGTAAAAATATTAAATAAAGCATTATTATACCTTGACGATAATTTCTTCTTGGTGAATGAGATCTTCAACGACTTCTTGATCGTGAGTGTTTCTTCCTATCTCTATCAGGTGACCTATAAATACAATGACAGTCAATATGTTGCTATGGTTACCAGTGATGATAGGAAGACCGGTGTGAGTGGTAGGAGTGAAATTTTTGCCCAAATCAGCTCAAACTTACTATATAGCATAAGGACATCAATCAAAAAATGCAATAAAAATTGGGGGTCATTTTAGAGCCATTTTTTGGAAAAAAACCATGAGCTATAGCCTTGGGTAATTTAACTAATTTTTAAATACTGGCCCGTTTTTTTTTAAATGGTCTTAACTCGAAAATTTGCTATCGGAATCAACTAAAACTTTCTACACAGCATAAGGACATCAATATGTATCAGAAAATGTAATAAAAATTTGAGGTGATTTTAGAGCCATTTTTTTTTTAAACCATGGACTATAGCCTTGGGTACTTTTCGAATTTTTGGTGTTTTCTTAAAATGGCCGTAATTTGAAAAATTGAAGTCAGAATCAGCTCAAACTTGCTACACAGCATAAGGGCATCAA
>NW_003546466.1:0-1943 GCF_000090795.2 Amphimedon queenslandica | reverse complement strand
TATAAATGTACAGTACATTAAATCATAATGTATAGAACACATTGCACATTGTGTAGCATCAGAATTCATCATTACCACACAATGAGATTTTAAATGCATACATTAATACTGTACCATAATGTACATGTATATGTATAGTACACTGTATGCTCACATTGAGAAAAGGAACACCATTAAATGCAATGATCACTGATCCACCAATTAACACTGTCTCATTGATCATTCCATTTAATATGGTGTTTCTTTTCTACAATGGAGCCAGTTCAAGAGGTTTATGATGACAGAGCAGCTGTGAGTAGAAAAGAAGAACTAATACAAACTGTACTGACTGATGTGAAGACTCATGAGGTTACCATAGAAACAAACCTAGCAGACATGCTAGAGTCAAGATACGTGATAAGAACTGATGAGTCAGCAAATAATAATAAAGAAACTAAGAGAATTAGAAGAGAAGGAGGGAACCTGTTGAAACAAGTAGGTGCTATAGATTTATAAATGTACACAAGGTAAAAGTTTTTTTTATAGAATTTATCAAAATTTTACAGGAACACTGGAACAGATTTATAGGGTATATATATATATGGCAGGGTATATTTAAAAACAGAAAAATAAAATGTGCGTAGATACATGTAATAGTAGACTTACAATTAGGCTGCGTTTACACTACTCTGGTTTCATTGGAAACACAGACTTTTTGTCACGGATACAGCTTTCGTTTACACTAGAACACATGAAAACGCATACTTATTCTGTAAACGAATGATAAAACGCAGCTGGTGGATTAGTGTAAACACCTAAAACCAGTGATAGCAAAAACTATTCAGATTCAGTAGAGTGGAGTAGTGTAAATGCAGCCTTAGATCTGTAGAAACCTTTACCTCGGTGTACATGTACAATAATAATCTTGTGCTATCTGTGATACTTTTACAGTCAAACCTGTCTAAACGGTCACTGCTTAAAACAGCCAGCTACTTTAAAACGGTCACTATTTAATGTCCCAATTTTTTGGACAATGACTGTAATACTAAACTTACCTGTCCCAGCGGTCTCTCTGTAAGATGGTTAACGGTCACCGACAGAATTAATCTCCATCAAGACTGATAAAGACTACCACTGTGTACAGGCGGCCAGATAGCCACGCCTATTGTACCACGCCCATTTTGAATTAATTTTTACATCATTAATAATGATTAATTTTTGTTAAATTGTTATCTCAAATAATACCTTCGAAATAATACTATATACCACTCAGTTTAGGTCTTTAGGGGTACCTAAAAGTTCTTTAAGTCTTGTTATATAGTTTCTATGGCCAGTAAATGTGTACAAAATAATTTAAACTGTATTTAAAGGCATTTCTATAAAAAGGCCACCTGCATAAGACAGCCACTAAATGCATGTCCCAAGGTGACCGTTTTAGACAGGTTTGACTGTACTGATTGTATTGTTGTTATTAGTTGCAGGATAAGTTTGATAGTGTATGTGAGAGTTCACTGGAGGCTATTGATGCACTTGAAAGTATTCAAAGAATAACAAGAAGTGGAGGAACAGAGTCATAACATTAATAACTTGTACGTTGATAGATTATATGTTCAATTTTTTAAAATTTTATTAATAGCAATCAAATTCAAAAGTAACTATTATTGTCACACAAAAAATACTGCTGCATTAGACTATCAATTAGCTAATAATAAAAAGATTACATACAACGTTAATTATAGCTACTTCTACATGTATATTCAACAAAATTAGTCAATTAGACACACATGTACATGTACACATCATTTAAAATTAAAATCGTGAAAGCTACATGCACATGTACATTGTACATTTATGTCTCTAGTACTAAAATAATAATAATAAAAGTTAACCACAACATGTACTTTTAAAGTTAAGCTATCAATCATTAATTAAGACACCGGCAACAAAGTGTGACATATTGTTAC
>NW_003546465.1:154412-156739 GCF_000090795.2 Amphimedon queenslandica | reverse complement strand
TTAAATTGTTTGTATTTTTGTTGTTGTTGTTGTTGTTTAGGCTGCTTGTGGTTTATGTGTTAGAGTTGGTTCATTTCATGATCCCAAAGAACTGCCCGGCCTTGCACACCTACTGGAGCACAGTGAGCTATTTTTAGTAACAACTAACAAGCTATTATTAGTAACACTTAAATCTACATCAATCTTCATACACAGATGCATTTTTTATTAATAAAACTTGCTAGTTATATTTTATTTTTAGTAACACTTAAATGACATAATTTTTGCTATTAATAGTAACATGCCTCTCCCCCTGTAGTGCTGTTTATGGGTAGTCAGAAGTATCCCGGGGAAAACGAGTTTGACTCGTTTGTCAGCTCTCACGGAGGCAACTCTAATGCCTGCACTGGATACGAACTGGTAAAACCTGTTTTGCAAAACCTGTACGACCTGTTTTTAGACTTATTACTGCTTTGAAGTTAATAAGAAATATTTTCAAGAAGCACTTGATAAGTGAGAGAGAGGGGGGAAGTTTGTGTGTTCATTTTTTTAATTTGTAGGTTTGCACATTTCTTCATTTCTCCACTGATAATGGAGTCAAGCTTAGAGAGAGAGATAGAAGCTGTTGATAATGGTTAAGCCCAGCATACACTGAGCAACTTGTGGTTAGACCTTTGATGTGGTTGCGCAACACTGGGCAACATGTTGCAGAAAGTAGAGAGACTCAACTTCTGGCAACAAGTTGCCTCACCACATCAAAGGTACTGGCAACAAAGTTGCTCAGTGTATGTTGGGCTATAGGTTTGAAATTGTTGTTGATTTAAAAGTCTCACAACCTTTTAATTATTGCAATTAATTTTTTGTGTAATTTTACAACTGTCAAATTCACAAAATTTTAATTCCAAAACTATTATGTAGGCTACTTTTGGCTAATCATACTGTATTGCTTGATTCGCCTCAATATTAATATATTCAATAGTGAATTTTGTCTTTTGTTTGTTTACCATCTTCTACCTTTATCTGTAATTAATAAGTTATTTTTTGAAATTAAGGCCACGTTTACACTACTCCGTTTTCATTGAAAAACGGAGACTTTTAGTCACGGATACGGGTTTCGTTTAGTCTCGCAAGCCAGACCCTCCCCGCCTACGGTCATTTGGGTGGACGGCGGGGAGGGTCTGGTACATTGTCTACACTAGTTTTGTTCTCGCGTCCAGAATTGGACGTGACCAATCAGAATAAGTTATTGAGAACTGTCATCAATAGTCACACAATTGTCACATGATCAAAATGGCCGCTTTTTGTCTAGCTTGTGGTGATGATGTGATTAAGGGATCTAGAGCAGTTGCTAGCCAGGTATCAGTGATTTTGAAGCGTTATCTAACTAGAAGGTGCCAGGAACTCAACATGGATATTGATCTCAACTCGCTTATAGACCAATCTCACGTCTGTAGAGCCTGTTCAATAATTAGGGCAGTCAATGGGCTGACTACTATAATTATAGCCTTCTCCTCGTCCTTTCTCTTCTCATATATATCAATAGCACTTGGTAAGACTGTAAAGCATATCGTTTTCTCAAAACCAGTCGGTAAAATGGCAAAAAACATCCCTGCCCTTCAAAAACTCGCAAATACAGAACTTTTGTTCGTCTTTAAGTGTAGAAAACCCAAGAGCAGAGGCAGCATTAATAACAGCAGCTTCGATGAGCTCTTCCTCCTGTTCTGCGGCCATTTTTTTCCATTTGACGTGCATTGACACAATCTACGTATACATTACGTAACATTTTTTTGCGCGCTCTCGGAACAAAACTAGTGTAGACAATGTACCAGACCCTCCCCGCCGTCCACCCAAATGACCGTAGGCGGGGAGGGTCTGGCTTGCGAGACTAGGTTTCGTTTACACTAAAACACATGAAAACGGATACTTATCCGAAGACATTTGAATACGAATACCTAAGCGGATACTTTTATAAACGAATGATATGTTCCAATGAAAACGCAGCTGCTGGACTAGTGTAAACACCTGAAAACAGTAATAGCAAAACCTATTCGGATTCAGTGGAGCGGAGTAGTGTAAACGTGGCCTAAGAAGTCACCTTTTTTCCCACTGGTTGCTATGGTAAAGCCAGTATTCATTATGTACTATCATAACTTCCTGCCTTTAGTCTTTCTCTCCTCCTTCCACCTTCTTCATTTTTTTGTTGTTTCATCTGGTCATTAGGACTCTCTCTCATCACTCATTCACTGCCTTCCCTTCTCCTCCTCCTCCTCTACTTTGTTTTACATTCTCATTCATTAATGTAAATTCATCTTTACTACTGGTTGTTATAATAAAGGAATGTTATCATA
>NW_003546465.1:152853-154256 GCF_000090795.2 Amphimedon queenslandica | reverse complement strand
TTCATTCTGTGACACTGTCTGGAGGGATTACCTCTGGATAAGAAGAATGAGGCCTATTACCTCTCTTGTCCCACTTGTCGTCGTTGTACAGAGTTACCAAAAGAAGGAGCAGGAGCCTTTCCTGTAGCATTCACTCTCAACAACCTCAAAGAGATATACAGTCTAATGAAGAAAGTAGCTGATCCTCAACATGTCACCTGTGACAACTGTACTACAGCTAATGCCACTGGATACTGCAAAGACTGCAGTAAGTTCATGTGTTCTGATTGTATCTCTACCCATAAGAAATGGGCCGACTTTTCTACCCATAAGCTGACAAGTCTTGATGAGGTGACAGCCTCTGATGTCTCTTCTACTTCTCAATTGCTAGCTCCAGCTAAACAGGGGGCACCTCTCATTTGTCCCATACCAAGTCATGATGAGCCTTTAAAGATCTACTGTGAAACATGTGATAGTGTTATATGTCGTGACTGTACAGTCCGTACTCATAAAGACCATGAGTATGACTTAGTCTCTGCCAGTTATACTAAACACTATCAAGAGTTGGAAGGTTCTCTTAATCCGGTAAAAGGGAAAATTGAAGGACTCAAGAAGGTCCTGTCTGCTCTAGCAGAGAGAGAGGGTGAGATCAGAGAGAGAGGAGAAGGAGTCTTAGAAGAAATACACGAAATGGTAGAGGAAATGATGAATGTTCTTCGTGAGTCAGAGAGGAAACTGACTGAGCAGGCAAAGAGGGTCACTGATGATAAACTAAAGGAGCTGTCAGAGCAAATAAAATCAGCAGAAATGAGTTTGAGTGTTCTGGAGGATGTTGAAGATTATGTGGAACAGAGTCTGAAGACAGGCAGTCCTCAACAAGTCCTGGGGTCTAAGAAACAGATGATGGAGCGTATGAGTGAAGTTACTGGAGGGATCAATGTGGAGGAGTTACATCCAAAGGAAAAGGCCGACTTTGTATTGAGTAAAGATATCAAATCGCTGCATCACATTGGAGATATTGTGACCTACTCATCTACTGCACTACAGCAGTGTAGAGTAAAGAAAGTTGGTTGTATTACACCTGCTGGAAAAGTAATTTTGTTTTCACTATCAATGGAGGCACCAGATTCATCTCTTTTGTGTGTTCCCCTCTCTTCTCTGAGGTGTAGTTTAGTACCAGTTGGTAAATGTGATCAACCCATTCATACTACAGTCACTACCACCAGCACTGATCCTGGAGTGTATAGGATACAGTGTAACCCTTCAACCAGTGGTACTTATCATACAGTAAAAGTACAAGTATATGATGTACACCTTGAAGATACCTCACTAGTCATCCCTATCAATCCTTACCTTGATAACATCACTCCAGTACGTACTATAACTAAGCTTAGTAGTCCCTGGGGAGTTGCTGTAGCTGATGA
>NW_003546465.1:129030-152653 GCF_000090795.2 Amphimedon queenslandica | reverse complement strand
GAGAGAGAGAGAGAGAGAGAGGAGAGGAGAAGAAGGAATGTGTAAATAAAGAGGAGTTAACACATATTACATAAATAGCTCATGACTTTATTAACAAGAGCAGTGATGATCATCAACCACCAAATAAAGATGTTGATCATTATTCACATGTTTTCCTGCTAACCTGGATACAGCCCCGCCCTTCATTCATGCACCCTTCACCACCTTATCTCCCTCCCTCTCCCTCTCTCTCTTTTATTACATACAGAACCACTCAATCTTGGCACCATTACTTATCATACCATGCTCATGCCAATGAAGAATCCACCACATTAAAACCTTGGACTAAGATGATGTAACAGTGTATAATAGTATACCACTACATAGAAGCATAGTACATTGTATATCTAAACCATAAACTTTATGCCTATCAATCATAAACTAATGCACAATAAAGAGATTGAGTTCACACACATACATATGAACATTGAAGGACATGTTCTTACATTGTCAACACATACAAATACTGCAGTATCTTGGTATAGTAGAGTAAATCATCAAACATGGGCACATTTAAACACACACCCTTTCATTTTTACAATCAATATACCACAATCAAGTCTTAAAATAACAAGAAGATACTTGTAATGGATTGTTCTGAGCTTGTTTACCAAAGTACAAGCTAATTTTGCAGCTATTTTTAAAATTTAAACCCACCATCCCATGCTTAACTCACTTCAACTCCACAGACTTTCAACATGGCCGCTGTCTCTTCAGCAGAAGGTCCTATGTGACGTCTAGCAAACTTCTCCTGCTTTAGAACATCTTTGGTAGTCTCAGGACGAGCTTTATCAGTCTCCTTAGCTCCTTTTTCGGATGTTAGTCCAAAAGAAAGTCCCCGTGCTTGTGTGATAATCCTTGTAGCTGTCCTGGCGGACCCAAAAGCTTTCCATAGCATGGACATTGCTAGAAGGGAGGCTAGCTGGAGAGAGGGAGGAAGAGGGAGGAAGAGGGGAGAGTTGTCTTGTGGATCAAGACTGGTCTGACTGGTCTCTCGAGCGTGTATATTGGCAATGAATAAACAACACCTCCGACACACCCACTTTTAATGACTTAATAAACAAGTTAACTAACCACTGGTCAAATAACCACTGGTTAACAAACTAGCTAGTCTACTAACTGCTAGTAACTTAACTAGAAGTTAGTTAATATTTATTTTGGGTGTGGTCAACCCACGTGTTGTGTTTTTATTTGGAAAAAAGGAGGTTGGTTTTGCCTTTTTGAAGTTCAAATTACGTATCTCTCTCTCTCCCTCTTTTTAGTTGCCCTTTATGTCAGTTGAAGTCACAAAGTCTCCTCTAGACGAGAAAGAGTACAGGTAACCTGTTTATCACACTTAATGATAGTAAATTATTGTTCTATTAATAGGTGCCTGTCATTGCCCAATGGACTGAAAGTGTTATTAATATCAGAATATAATTTAGCTCATCAATCCGACGGTACGTAATTTGATGCAGTTACAAAAATGTTTTATTGTTGTATAGACGAGTTTGATTCTGGTTCCGAGTCTGGAGATTCCGAATCCTCAAATTACGAGAATGGAATCTCCAAAGGACTCAGTTCAGGGACTGGTTGCACTAGTAGGAAGAGAAGGAAGACAGAGAGTGGATCAACTGATGATGACCAGTTTATGAGAAAAGACAGAGGAACTAGTAGTAGGAAAGGAAATAAGCAGCTATTTAATGTAAGATTATTATATGTATTTATACATGTACATGTATGTGAAGTTTGCTTTTAATCATTTTTCAAATTTTTGTCATCAATGTATTAGAGATTTGGCTCTACTAATTTCAATAATTTTAATAAATTTGTCTTCTAATAATTTAATGACCTTACTTAATTTACTATAAACAATTAAATTGTTTGTATTATTGTTGTTGTTGTTGTTGTTGTTTAGGCTGCTTGTGGTTTATGTGTTAGAGTCGGTTCATTTCATGATCCTAAAGAACTCCCCGGCCTTGCACACCTACTGGAGCACAGTGAGTTATTTTTAGTAACAACTAACAAGCTATTTTTAGTAACACTTAAATCTACATCGATCCTCATACACAGATTCATTTTTTATTAATAAATCTTGCTGGCTATAATTATATTTTTAGTAACACTTAAATGACATAAATGTTGCTATTAATAGTAACATGCATCTCCCCCTATAGTGCTATTTATGGGTAGTCAGAAGTATCCCGGGGAAAACGAGTTTGACTCATTTGTCAGTTCTCACGGAGGCAACTCTAATGCCTGCACTGGATACGAACTGGTAAAACCTGTTTTGCAAAACCTGTACGACCTGTTTTTAGACTTATTACTGCTTTGAAGTTAATAAGAAATATTTTCAAGAAGCACTTGACAAGTGAGAGAGAGAGAGAGGGGAAAGTTTGTGTTTTCATTTTTTAATTTTTAGGTTTGCACATTTCTTCATATCTCCACTGATAATGGAGTCAAGCTTAGAGAGAGAGATAGAAGCTGTTGATAATGGTGAGAGAGAGGGAGGGAGAAGTAATATCGCCCTTTTTGTACATGTACGTGTATTTTTTAGAATTCAAGGATTCCTTACAAAGTGATAATAATCGTCTTCAACAGTTATTCTCCTCATTAGCTCGTCCTGATCACCCACTAAGGAACTTCCCCTGGGGTATGAGAATACATGTACATATGTCACATGACTGTCATGTGACCAGCTGTACTTGTACATGTACATGTATATGGTTTGATGGTGTTTTGTGTTTATTTGTGTGTAGGTAACAGTGAGACTCTTAAGGTGAGGCCTAGTGAGAGTGGGGTTGATGTGGTCAAGTATTTGAGGGAGTTTTATGAGAAGTATTACTCAGCCAGCTACATGACATTAACACTAGTATCTGAAGGTACAAAATACTATAGTGTTTATTAGTTTAGTATTATAAGTACTCTCTTTCTCCTTCTTACTCTACCTTCTATGTCCTCTCACTTTTTCCTTCCTTCCTTTTCTCTCTCTTTCTCTCTCTCTCTCTCTCTCTCTCTCAGATTCATTAGATGTTCTAGAGGAGTGGGTAAAAGACTCTTTCTCTGGAATACCCACAAAGTAAAACTCCAATCTTATTATTATTATTATTATTATTATGTACAATGTATTATTCTCCATTGCAGTAACAAGCCATTCCCCTCCATTTCTCATTGTCAGGTACTTGTACACATAATAACGTCTTAATTTATATTTCTTTTATTAATAATAGCCAGTATTTGATGAAGATGTCTTCCATAAACTATACAAAGGTAAAGACACTTTAAGTTTAACACTCTCTATTTTTCTCTCTCCCTCCTCCTAGTTGTTCCTGTTAAAGATTCTTATAAATTATCATTAACATGGCTACTCCCACCAACCCTCTCTCATTACAGGTAAGCAATGTATACATGTACATGTACATCACCTGACTATTATGTCATGTGATCAACACATTATATCATGTGACTTTATAGAGAGAAACCAGTTGAGTATATCTCAATGTTGGTTGGTCATGAAGGATACGGTAGCATTCTATCACTTTTAAAGAAAAGGTATCCTCTCATTCTCATAACTCCATTCTCATTCCTCTCCTCTCATTCCTATTCCTCTATATTCTCATTCCCATTCCTACAGGAACCTTGCTACAGATCTTGAGGCTGGTACCACTGGGGAAGACTCTGAGACTAATTCATGTTTCAGTTTGTTCACATGTACCGTCACTCTCACCGTTAGTCACATGACAATCACATGATCCTAATATTATTATCATTATTATTATTATTATTATTTTATTTTATTTTATTTGTATTTTTGTAGGAATTTGGTATCAATAATGTTTTCGAGGTTTGGCAATATAAATAAATGTATTATATTTCATTATGTTATTAGGTTTTGTCTGTTATATTTCAGTATTTAAAGTTATTGCAGATTGAAGGGCCACAGAAGAGGTGGGTGTGGTCAATTAATAATTAATTAATTGATTTTTAATTAGGCTGTTTGATGAGATTCGGTTAATAGAAGAAAACGATTTTAAATTTGACGAAGAAGTATGATAATAAATTTATTATTATTAATTATTATTAATTAATTATTATTAGGAAGATAGTTATGATTTAGTTGAAAGATTATGCCAGTCAATGCAGGTGTGTATTTAATAACTAGCTCCACCTCTTTTAATAACTTATTAATAGTTCTACGAACCAGAGGATTATCTAACTGGAGACAGTCTTTACTTCAACTATGAACCTCAAGTTAGTATAGTACATCAAAAAAATGTAATAAAAATTGGGGGTGATTTTGGGCTATTTTTTTGGAAAAAAACATAGACTATGTATAGTGGGAAATTTTCACGGATCCATCTAAGAATCAATTTTGTGGCTTTAATTTTTGCGATTTTCTACTTTTCGGCCATCTCGAACCGTACGCATTAAATTGATTTTCGTAGGTTTTATTTTTGTAAGTTTTGAAAAAAAAATTCCACGGAAATTTTGGGCCACAAAAATTTCCTGCTATACAGTAATGCTACAATATTTTTTTTAATGGCCAATTCACTGAACTGTATATGTACATGCAGCTGCGTCCAGTTTTTAAACTTTTATGTTTGGGTATAGTGCTTATAAGTTTATATGCACTTGTAAGTATATACTCTAGTGTGGCTTGTTGTTGACACTTTAGACATAATACATTGTACGTGACTATATATAATCATGGTATGCGTGTACATGTACGTGAACATCTAGTAATATGACGTATCCTTTACAACTTTAATTTGTTTTGAATGAACCCTGAAGACTTACTATGTACACAATGTGTGTACTTACTATGTACACAATCAAGTTGAAGTTGGAATCAGCTCAATTTGCTACATAGCTTAAGTACATCAATATGTCTTAGAAAATGTAATAAAAATTGGGAGTGATTTTGGAGCCATTTTTTGGAAAAACCGTGGGCTATAGTACAGGGATTTTTCCAGAATTTTGGCATTTTCTTAAAATGGCCATAACTCAAAAAATTAAAGTCGGAATCACCTCAAACTTTCTACACAGCATAAGGACATCAATATGTATCAGAAATTGTAATAAAATTTTTGGGTGATTTTGGAGCCATTTAAAAAAAAAACCATGGGCTATAGTACAGGGATTTTTTCAGAAATTGGCCATTGTTGACACTTTAGACATAAGACATTGTACGTGACTATGTATAACCATGGTATGCATATACGTGAACATCTGGTAATATGATGCATCCTTTGATTAAGTGTAAATTACAAGTTTAATTTGTTTTGGATAAACCCTGAAGACTTACTATGTACACAATGTGTGTACTTACTATGTACACAATGTGTGTAAAGGTAATAAAGGTGTGTGTTGTGTACATACCATTGCAATTTGGTGCAAGTGATACAATTACTTGCAGTACAGCATTTTTCAGATTGTTAAGGCTGGTTTACAATATTATGCTAGTCTTGACGTTATGTTGACGCTGGAACAGAATCTGGTTCTATTCTAAGAGAAAGCATGCGTTAAAAGGTCAAATCGCCCACACTTTTGATTTAAAATTGACGGTACGTTGGTCTAACGTCATATTGTAAACTAGCCTTAAGAGAGTGTCTATTTCACATACAATAATAATTAACTATGTTGTACTACACACGTAAGTGGCCATTGAGCCTGACTGAGCCCCATACATGTACAGTAATTGATACATGTATGTCAATGAAATTCATTTGACATAATTTTAATTGAAACCAAAGCTCAGTCAATTGATATTGGTCAAACTACATGTATGTACGAATGACTATTTACATCAAGATTTAAAAGATGTTATAACTTTATACATGAATTATTTTGTAATTACATGTATGCAGAGTTTAATTTTCATGAATTTTCATTTTTGGTTTTGTGTAGAAAATTAAAATTATATAATTTGGCATCTTTATTGCCATGTGGTGCAGTTTGCAAGCTACATCAATCTTATTTCATATGTATCTTTTATTATGTGCTATCATGTTGTTATTACTGTACGCTATAGACTATAGAATATTCATCAAGGCTACCTTTCCTTCAGTTGAATGTTCTATCTTTGTAGGTAACTTTAGTTCATGTGTATATGCACAAGAAGATTCTTCTAGTTATTATTATTATTATTATTATTATTATTTCCTCATTCTTTCATTGAGTGTATTCATCATCTCCTTTATTACTGTTGCTATCAGACCTGGGGTCAATTACAAAAGTTCAATTACAATTACGCATTCAATTACACTCCTTTTGTAAAAATAGACTCAATTACAATTACACCATGATAGTGTAATTTCAATTACATTTTCAATTACAATTACAATTTGATGTACATGTATTGTAGCAACATACTTTGCAGTGCTTACACTGTGTGTTTAAAAGAAGTTGTTTTGGTACTTTACAGTATCAAAAACACCCAAAGATACCAAAGTACATAAAGAACATTTCTTTGTGCATCTGTACATTCTGTATTTAGGTAACTCAAATATATTTGAAACTTCAATTACATAAGCTGAAGCTCAATTACAATTACAATTACAATTGTAATTGACCCCAGGTCTGGTTGCTATGGCTATCAATCCTGGTATTCAAAATTTTAGCTTATGTCACAACTCACTTTAGTCAGAATAGAATATTCCAAGGGGCCATCAGAGCTTTCTTACTGTACCCTCATTCTCTTTCATTCCGACTTCTTCATTTTTTCATTGTTCGTTCTTGCTCTATCTTCATTTACCATCTTCTACCTTTATCTCTCTTCATTTTTCATTCTTGCTTTATGTACACAATTTTATTCTTTTCTTGAAATGGCAACCAAACCATCTTCATCTTCTTCTCTTGGTCTCCTCAAACTGGAGGAACAGCTCACCTGTCCTGTGTGTCTTGACCACTATACCAACCCTAAGACTTTACCTTGTCATCATTCATTCTGTGAGCACTGTCTGGAGGGATTACCTCTGGATAAGAAGAATGAGACCTATTACCTCTCTTGTCCCACTTGTCGTCATTGTACAGAGTTACCAGAAGAAGGAGCAGGAGCCTTTCCTTTAGCATTTCATATAAACAACCTCAAAGAGATATACAGTCTAATGAAGAAAGTAGCTGATCCTCAACAGGTCACCTGTGACAACTGTACTACAGCTAATTCCACTGCAAACTGCAAAGACTGCAGTAAGTTCTTTTGTACAGAATGTGATGGAATACACAAGCAATGGGGCCCAACTTCGAGCCATCAGTTGACAAGTCTTGATGAGGTGACAGCCTCTGATATCTCTTCTATTCCTCAACTGCTAGCTCAGCATGTTCCGAGTTTGGTTGCTTGTCAGAAAAGGCCGAGTCTTTCAAAGTTATGCAAGGCAAACACGGCCCGGTCATTTTCTTTGCCGTGGCCACACCCACTTAAGTAAAGGAGCATGGGCGGGTGGTTGCTAAGGCTTGTTATTTCTCCAATACAACATGTATAGAAGAAATGTAAGTGTGGACATACAAATATATATATATAGATAGCGCGACGGTAAAATCAAATATAGGAACAACCTGGGGGCGAAGCCCCCAGGTCGTTAATAATACACAGAACAGGATTAGAAACAGGATCACGTGAGTGCATTATCCATTGAAACACTCCTAGTTTGCCGGGAACTGGTCCTGAATGGAGATGAATGGAGATACTTTGTAGGACTCTCCAGACGATATCTGATAGTTTTATAACTAAATATCTGCTTTTATGGTTACTTCTTAACCTCTCACAGTGCACTGTGATGTTTGTTATGGACTGCATTTGATAGTTTTAGAGTACTGACGCCATTGAAATATGGCCTTTGGTTTTGACATGCCACAACTTTCTAAAACTTCTGTTTAAGCACTAATAAATGTCTTAATGCACTAAAGATCCTCAAAGAGTAGCCATAAAAGCTCATACTAGTGCGTCTTGCCGTCTCCTGAAGTTGCTAGAGTCCCACAAACTTTTTGAAAAGGGACAGCCGGGGGCCCAGGCAATAGTCGAGCAGCTGCCCGGGGCTCTGATATAACTAGGAGTGTTTCAATGGATAATGCGCTCACCTGATCCTGTTTCTAATCCTGTTCTGTGTATTATACCTATGTAAGAAATGTAAACGCCCAGGCGTTTAATCGTGCAAATACGGTACATCTCATGCCTTATTTTCATGTAATTCTATATTCATGTAATCATTATTTTATTGTCATTGCTACTAATTTTTTATACCACATATTGAATTTAAAATTTATAATGTAGCTAATCTTGTGTCATTATAACCCACTATCAGATTTCCCAGAAATCCCACTGGTTGCTATGGTATAGTCAGGATTCATTATGTACTATCATAACTTCCTTTAGTCACAAGATCTTTGAGTATATTTAAGGTATCACCCACTTTTTGTGTCTAGCTGACCTTCTTTAGTCTTTCTCTCCTCCTTCCACCTTCTTCATTTTGTTTTGTTGTTTCATCTGGTCATTAGGACTCTCTCTCATCACTCATTCACTCCCTTCCCTTCTCCTCCTCCTCCTCTACTTTGTTTTACATTCTCATTCATTAATGTGAATTCACCTTTACTACTGGTTGTTATAATAAAGGAAAGTACTATCATAACTTCCTTTAGTCACAAGACTATAGAATATTCCAAGAGGTCATCAGGGCTATCTTTCCCCAGGCTACTCTCATTCTTGTTCATTCTGACTTCTTCATTTCTAATTGTTTGTTCTTGCTCTATCTTCATTTACCATCTTCTACCTTTATCTCTCTTCATTTTTTGTTCTTGCTTTACGTACACAATTTTATTCTTTTTCTGAAATGACAACCAAACCATCTTCATCTTCTTCTCCTGGTCTCCTCAAACTGGAGGAGCAGCTCACCTGTCCTGTGTGTCTTGACCACTATACCAACCCTAAGACTTTACCTTGTCTACATTCATTCTGTCTGGACTGTATGGAGGGATTACCTCTGGATAAGAAGAATGAGACCTATTACCTCTCTTGTCCCATTTGTCGTCATTCTACAGAGTTACCAAAAAAAGGAGCAGGAGCCTTTCCTGTAGCATTCCACCTCAACAACCTCAAAGAGATGCAAAGTTTACTGAAGAAGACACTAACAGTTTTGCCTAATCCTCAAGAGGCCACATGTAGTGATCATGGAAAGCCTTTGGAGCTATTTTGTGAAACTTGTGATTCAGCAATCTGTGTTAACTGCTTAGCTCATAATCACAAAAGTCATGAATATAACTTAATTGCTGACAGTTATACTAAACACTGTCAAAAGTTAAGAGAATGTCTATCACCAGTTGAGGGAAAGAAAGAAGCACTCAAGAAGGTCCTGTCTGCTCTAGCAGAGAGAGAGGGTGAGATCAGAGAGAGAGGAGAAGGAGTCTTAGAAGAAATACATGAAATGGTAGAGGAAATGATGAATGTTCTTCGTCGGTCGGAGAGGAAACTGACTGAGCAGGCAAAGAGGGTCACTGATGCTAAACTAAAGGTGCTGTCAGAGCAAATGAAATCAGCAGAAATGAGTTTGAGTGTTCTGGAGGATGTTGAGGATTATGTGGAACAGAGTCTGAAGACAGGCAGTCCTCAACAAGTCCTTGGGTCTAAGAAACAGATGATGGAGCGTATAAGTGAAGTTACTGCAGGGACCAATCTGGAGGAGTTACATCCAAAGGAAAAGGCCGACTTTGTATTGAGTAAAGATATCAAATCGCTACATCACATTGGAGATATTGTGACCTACTCATCTACTGCACTACAGCAGTGTAGAGTAAAGAAAGTTGGTTCCTTTGAACGTCTACCAAGGGAAAAGATATTTTCGTCCTCACTTTCAATGGAGGCACCAGATTCATCTGTTTTGTGTGTTCCCGTCTCTTCTCTGAGGTGTAGTCTAGTACCAGTTGGTAAAAGTGATGAACCCATTGACACTACAGTCACTACCACCAGCACTGATCCTGGAGTGTATAGGATACAGTGTAACCCTTCAACCAGTGGTACTCATACAGTAAAAGTACAAGTATATGATGTACACCTTGAGGATACCTCACTAGTCATCCCTATCAATCCTTACCTTGATAACATCACTCCAGTACGTACTATAACTGAGCAGCTTAACCGTCCCTGGGGAGTTGCTGTAACTGATGATAATCATGTTGTACTTACTGAGTATAAAAGTCACTATGTGACAATACTGGATAGAGAAAGAAAGGAAGTGAAATCATTCGGAGGGACAGGAGTAAGTGGTAATGTCTATTTTTCTTCTCCTCGTGGTGTAGCCATTACTCCAGACAAATTCATTCTTGTATCTGATAATCATGGTGTCCAGAAGATAAACATGGATGGATACCTTATAGCATCAATTGATGAGAGAGGTAGTGGACCACTGCAATTCGATGTTCCTGATGGTTTAGCCATTTCTCCTATAACAGGACAGGTTTATATTGCTGATATGGGTAATCATCGTATACAAGTCTTGAATCCTGATCTAACCTTCTCTCATTCATTTGGTAGTAAAGGATCAGCTAATGGACAGTTTCAGTCTCCGACTGACATTGCTATTGACAGTCAAGGATTAATGTATATTGTTGATAAGTATAATGATCGCATTCAGAAGTTCTCTCCAGATGGAAAGTTTGTGGGTCAGTTTGGTACTGACAGATCTAGTCCTGGACAGCTTGATAGGCCTAATAGTATAACAATAGACACTGCAGCTACTGGTCTAGTGTATGTTAGTGAAGATGGCAATAATCGTATATCAGTCTTCACTAGTGATGGTGTATTTGTTAGTATGTTTGGAAGATGGGGCAGTGATATTGATAAGTTTAATAATCCTTATGGATTAGCATTTGATAAAAATGGATTTTTACATGTTTGCGATTATAGTAACAACCGACTTGTTGTTTATTAAATTATTTATTACATTAAGTTTATTATTATTAGATTAGTTACCTATTAAACTAATTCTAATTATAGTTTTTTTAGTTTTTTCTCATATTCATATCCCTTGTATCCCTTGATTCTTGTATCTTTACTTCAATTATAAACCACAATTTCATCTGCGTATCAGAAAATGCAATAAAATTGATTTAGAGGGAAACAGACATCTAATTGAGGGTCTTTATTTTATGGTCTTAAGTCTTAATATGATTGCCTGACCATAAAAATGATTAGTCTTGCTAGCCAGACTAAAAAATAATGTGTTCCAAGTTCCAACTCCCATTGTCTAAGAAAATTATTCACTGAGATATGAGCTTTGAAAATGCCCATTTTTCTGTTGGTAGGTGTGGCTAAACATGACATCATAGTAGGAATTTTTGCAGATAACTCCATTCCTTTATAGGGGGAAATGATCCTTTATTCTCATGCCTTGTAATGTAATAGCACTAATTTAAAGATTGGAATCATTAGCTCTCATTATTTTAAGCATGGACCACAAGAAACAGTCATAATACAAATCTTTTTGCTTGCTTTTTGGGGACTTTTCTTGGATTTGCATGCTTATTATAATGAAAGCTAGTGATCCCAATCTTTAAATTAGTGCTATTACATTACTAGGCATGAGAATAAAGAATCATTTCCAAAGGAATGGAGTATCTGGAAACCAAGGATAGTAGAGCAAGGAAATGGATTGGAAACGCCTATGCAAAAGCATGGACCATCCGTTATGTCATGGCAATTGCTCTTGCTTGAGTCCTGCTTATATATTTTTCTGCTTATTTTCCGTCAAGTTTAAAGATTTTGTGCCCAACATGATTGGTTATATGTACATATGTTACTTTTTTGTGCAAGTCTACGTGATCTCCTTATGGAAATGAGCTGTTTGTGACAATACCAATGACTGGCAAAGCAGCCATTTTATACATATGGCATTGAAGGAAATGGCCTTAACTCATAGTTGGAACCTGCTCAAATGTCAACGCATTTTAGTAATTGTATTTCAATTACATTACATCAAGAGTACATAATGTACTCTTGATTACATGTGTATCATTTTTTATTCTCTCTCTTTTAGTTGATATCTTCATTACTAAACTCCCTCTCTCCCTCCAATTCCTTCATTTGTTTAATTTCAAAAACACTCAAAGATGAGTGTCACAACACTGCCCCTTGGTTCAACACTAAATACAGTAAAGAAGGTACACAATGTATATACAAGTAAATGTATCTTTTGAATTAATTTCTTTCTATTTTTAGTTGTCAGTTTAGAATGGGAAAGGAGCTGGAAAAGTATGTACATGTACATGTATTTTAATAATTATTATTAACATTTATTAGTTTATTATTATTATTATTATTATGTAGATTTGTCTCTTAATCCTGAGCTACATTTGCCACAACCAAACAAGTTTATCGGTAACAAAAACCGTTCAAAATAATAAATATTAATTTTTTATTGTTCATGTTAGCTTCCAAGTTTGAGCTATTAGCTGAAGATGTACCACAGACAAAAGTAAGTTTAGTTTTCATAATACTTTTCCACCTTTCTTTCCCTCTCTCTCCTTCTCTCTGTCTGTCTGTCTGTTTCTCTTTCTCTCTTAAATTTTGTAGTATCCAGTAATTATCAAGGAAACTCCTCATTATAAAATCTGGTACAAGAAGGATGATGTTTTTGATCTCCCTAAAGGTCCGTTAGTCCATCATTCACAGCTCCTGTATTTATTTATTAATAATTATACATTTATTTCTTGTACATTGTACTGATTGTAGCATCAATTTGTGTCTCGTTTGTTACTCCGAATGAATTTCAGTTGGCACCAGAAATGTGAGTATAGACAGTATAAAAATTATATTATTATCATGACTTCATGTACATCTATTATTATTATTATTATTTTTTTAATTATAAACATAGTGTAGTAGGAACAATAGTAGGAACAATAGTAGGATAAAAATAGATTATTATTTTATTTTATTTCATTTTATAGTACAGTTTTAATGGATTTATTCACTCAGTTGTTCAACACTGGCATAATGGAGCAAGGATATGAAGCTATTGCAGCTGGATATGAGTAAAAACTAAAAAATTATTTATTACATTATTATTATTATTATTAAAAATAGATATTCATTAACTATATCATACACTGGACTATCATTATCTATGTATGGATTTAACCACAAGCTGCCGGTATAAGTACATGTACATGTACATTTATTATTTATTGATTTATTTGTTAATGTAGGATTTATTTAAAATGTTGATTAATTTTATGTCGAGTTTTGAACCCCCTGAAGGACATTTTAATACAGCAAAAGTATATATTCATTTATTTGTTTGTTTATTTATTTAATTTTATTTATTGTTTACAGGAGCAGCTCAATCAATCTTATTCCAATTTATTACTGAAATCAACTAAACACAGCAAGTATGTGTACATGTACATGTAGTTCGTTAATAATTTATAATACATTAATTATTTTATTTTAAAGATTTCTACGATTATATTTACTTGAAAAGAATCACATTCCTATTACTGGTCGAATTGAAATATTATCAAAATTAAACCTTGATGATTATAATGTAAGCAATACATCATGTGACATTCAGTCATGTGACATTGATTGGTAGGTTTTTGTGAAGACTCTTCGTGGAGAGTTTTTCGTTGAAGCACTAGTTCAGGGTAACATCACTGCCACCGTGAGTATACCGAGTTTTACTGAGTTTTACTAGTTTTGGTTATTATAGGAGTCGGTCCAACTAATGGAGTTCCTGTGTAGGTGGGTGTGGCTATCATTAAAAATTTAAATGATTTTGACTAAATTTTTTTAGTGTTTGGAATTTTAAGCCATTGACCACTGAAAGAGTAAAGGTACTGTTTGAATAGCTGTTATACATATATAAAGAATTTATTTAATTAATTTTAATCATTATTATTATTTTTCTTTTCTTTTAGCCGAAGTGTCTAAGGCTACCAAGCAATACTGATGTAAATCTAATTACTGCTAATAATGACAGGGACTCACTCAGCACTGTACTAACTGATTACTATCAGTTGTCAATAGCTGAACCAAGGGAAGAAGTACTGGCTGAACTTATTGCAGTAAATGATTCTAAATTAATAAATTAATAATACTTGTATCATCGATTTGAATGAGTATTTTTGTAAAATTTTGTGAGTTACCCAGTTAATTTTTGTTTTTTTCTAGGACTGCATGAATGAGCCTTGCTTTGATGAACTGAGAACTAAAAAGCAATTAGGGTAATCCTTTAATTTTTTATAATAAAGACGTGCTAATGATGTCTTTCACTTCAACTTTTCTTTCTCTCTCTCCCTCCCTCCCTCCCCCTCTCTCTCATTATCCTCTCCTTTTCCTCCATTTCTCCTCTTCAATGTGTATCTCCTCTATTCCTCCTCTGGCATTATTCAGTTACACAGTATATGTATCAGATCATAACACCCACAAAGTGAGCGGCCTATCAATAACAGTCATGACACAGGCAACAAAGACTAAGTATGTCTGTCAATATTTACTCTAATTTGCTCGTACACATACGTGTAGTAGTAAATATTGATTTAGCTTCTAGCTTTGTAGACTGTGGGTGTCTGTTTTTTATTTTTTGTTTTGCTATAGTGATGATTATGCTTGCCAATGTATGAAGGAGTTTGTGTCAAAGTTTGTTGACGATTTGGAATCGTGGAGTGGAGAGAAATTCCAATCACATGTAAAAGCAGAAACTAATCTTTTTTAGTTCTCTCCAACTCTTCTCTTTATAATTATTGTAATGTCTTCAACTCTAATTTTCTTCCCTCTCTCCCCCTCACCCCTCTCTCTCTCTCCCCCTCACCCCTCTCTCCCTCTCAAGGTTGATGCTCTTATAGACATGAAAGAAGAAGATGATGACTGTCTTGACGACGAAGTTGATCGGAACTGGTCCGAGATACTAACCCAGTCATACCAGTTTGACCGGTTAGAGAAACACGTAAAGATACTCCAGACTATAACAAAGACAAAGGCTTGTCGCTGGTTGAAGAGATACCTTCAATCAGGAGGAGAGAACTACAGGAAACTAAGTGTGAAGGTACAATGTACATGTACATGAATGAATGTATTATGCATTACAGCTGAATTTTTAGCAACTTTTAAAATTCGTAAAAAATCCAATTTTGATCGGAATCAACTCAAACTTGCTACACAACATGAGAACATGTATATGCATCAGGAAAAATTATAAAAATGAAGAAGTTTCTACTTTTCATTTTTGGCGAAATTTGGCCAAAGACACTGTACTATAGTACAGGGACTTTGGCTCGATTTTGGAGCAACTTTAAAAATTCGTAAAAAATCCAATTTTCATCGGAATCAGCTCAAACTTTCTATGACACATAAGAACATGTATATGCATCAGAAACTATAATAAAAATAAAGAATTCTCTCCTAGCGATTTTTCACAAAATACCCTGTACTGTAGTACATGGCCGTTAGGTACATTTTGATCAAAATAATACATTTACGGTATATTTTTAGGTATTGAGTCAAAAGGGTCATGCTCCCCCATCTCGACTCCCTACTCTCAATACTGAAGCAATAGCCCCCACTACTGCCAATAGTACAGCATCATCTACTACCAGTAGTACAACACAAGAATACACTGATAGCATCACCACTACCTTGCATAGCAGTACATCTACTTCAACAAGGAATATTGATGATCGAAATATTAGAGATTCTTTATCTCCATCTCTACCAATAGAAGCTAGGAATGATGAAGAAACAAGCTCTTTTATAGCTAAGAATGCAGTAGGAGCAGTACTGGGTAGTCTGGAGAATTTACCAGAGACAGTTCCTGGTAGTCATAATAAAGGAATTGAGCCTTGTTTTAAGGATAAAGGGGCTACTGGATGTATATGTATTAGTGAAAAGGACGTGCTTCATTTTAAGAGAGGATTAAAGGAGTATCCTAGAGGGCCTTCGCCTCAAAATGCCAGCAAGAAATAAGCTGTTTTATATATTAATTTAATACTTAGTTGATAGATATATTTATAAATGCAATTTGCACTTTTATCATTATTTTTGACTTATAATTGCAGCCAATTTTATGCTGTTGATTGTAGCCTCGCCCATACATTATTATTCACATAAAAGGTCGAGTCCAGCTCATAGCACGACAGTACAGCAAGGCAGTTATCGTGTAGTAACACAAATAGCGTCAGAGAGCTCTAGCTCCTCCAGTCTTCAAGTGTAAAGACATCCTCTCTCTCATGCCTTTGGGCTCCAAGCATCAAAGAATGTCACTCGTAGTTGAAAGAGACGCTCAAACCTCCCGCTCTCCTCCTCCTATCTCTCCCCCTCTCTACTCTCCAGCTACTCCATCAGGAGCTGCTCTCTCTCCTTCAGTCTCTCTAACATTGGACTCTTCCTTTCCTCCTGTGACGTCTTATAGCAACAGCAGTCAGCCTCAATCTCCTTCGCCTACTGCTGGGAGTGTGGACTCGTCTAATGGTAAAACTGGCGCAGGTAATAATATCAAAGAGACAATGTCAGCCTCACCAGTCAAGCTGTACAAACTGTCAGACTTCAAAGACTTGACTTATAGAGGTACATGTAGATCTATAGTATTGCAAATACATGTATTTTATGCCCACTGCATATGGTCACTGTGCTTTGGCAAGCTATCTGTATTGACTAGACTGTACAGTAAAAGAGATGATATCATAAATCATACTACTTTATCTGTTTTGAGCCAAAGAGGACTTAAAATGATTTAAGATTATGCATCAGATTACATAACCTTTAAAAATTGTGAGTGACCATGTACATGTACGTATATGCAGTGTACTTTTAATCAAGGTAATTTGGAGCGGTGCCCATTATAACTGCTTACCTTAGACCTGCTAAATATATCACCCTCTACTACAAAGTACTGGCAGATTGCCACCATTGCTATAACATTAGGTGTACGTGTGTTATTGTTTGTAGAAATGGCCAATAAAGTAGAGCCACTGATGGAAGCCGTACATGCTAATCCTCAGCTCCAATCATCGCTACAGTCAATATTGGTTAACACTGCTACAGCTAATTATGAAATGAGAGATATACATGATATTGTAAGCCATTTACTGTACACTGCAATGAATACACACAATAGTCTATTGTCAGTGAAAAGTACATTGTACATGTAGAGACAATTTTGGTGGGTTTTAGTTGTTTTACAAATAAATGTGTTCATCATGTGGCTATATAAGATGCTTTAAAAACTAGAAAGAAAAACTGCTTTAATTGAAGGCAATGTTTATATGCTGAATGACTGAAGCTACATGTACTGTACATGTACAATTATCTGCGTTAATTTGCTATGGCTAGTTTAGTTTAAGTTTTGTCTCCTCATTACAATAGTAGAGAAGGAAAGAGAGAGAGAGAGAGAAAGCTACATGTAAATGTAAATTTACTGTGTACATGTACATGCATGTAAGATGTAATTTATGCTAGTTCAATAGTATTACTATTATAATTCATTCATTCATTCATTAGTGTGATAAAGGTGGTCTAATGGATCCCAGTGCAGGTGCTCAATATGCTAGTAGTGAAGTTAATAGTGTCATTGAGTCTCTTAATAAAACCAATATGAGGGAGAGGAGCAAGGAGATACAAGCACTCCTCCTAATAACTGATCCAATACAGAGTAAGCTACTATAAGACTTTACAATAGAACCAGAATTGTACTTTTGCTGTGTAAAAAGTTTGAGCAGATTATGATCTTCAGTTAAGGCCATTTTTAAAAATTAGGCCAATTAAAAAAATGATCCCTGTTCTTTTTCCAAAAAATGGCTCCAATTTTCTGATGCATATTGATGTGTACTTATACTATGCAAAAAGCCATTTGAACTGGTTGCTAATACAAATTGTAATTATTATCACAGTCAACTTAACTTCTTTTGTGGCAGGTTTCAATGTTGATATGTTAACTAAAGCAGTAGCTCTATCATCAAGACAAAGACAAAAGCTACTAAGACAAGTATAGCATGATACTAATAATAACTAATAATACTCTATTACTCTATTCCTCAATGCATGTACAGTTTAAATGCACTCCAGCTGTGTCCTGTCTCCACAGTTTCTGTGATAAAGGAGCATGGGCTGATCCTGCTCTTCGTCCAATGCTTGAGTATTGTGGATACAGACTGCTTAATGGTCACATACAGTTATACAGAGGAACCAATGATAGGAATGTAATGGATAGAGATGTGATCAGGTCTACCACAATGGCTGTACTTGCTGTTGATATTATACTACATAAAGACACTGAAGGAACAATATTATAATAATAAGAAAAAATAACAATAATAATAATAACAACAATAATAATGAATTAATTGTTGTATGTATCATAACAGTAAAATACGGTTAATTAATGCATGTACATAACTACATGTATTACAATTAATTCATTGTCTCGTTGATTGAAAATTGAAATAATAATAATTGTATTCATACATGCACGTGCACTAACATTAGCAAGTTTCTGCATTAAAATATTAGCAAATTTAAGGCTGGATTTCTATAAACTCTGCATGCAATAAAGCAGCTAAGAGGTATTTTGCAATTATTAGAAGTTATGCAGAGCTAAATTATGCAGTCAAAATTTAAATTTGTCATTTAGCAGTTTTTCCAAATAGATAGATTTTGTTACCAGTATAACTGCTTGTAGTTAGCTCTCAGTTGATTAGTTCTATATGGTCCACTTCATTAAAATTGCTTTATTGAAGGGCGTTACCTCTAAACAAAATGGCAGCAAAAGCACCAGGTCAGTATTTTGTTTATACTTGATTATGACTGGTGTGTTGTTACTATTAGTGTATCATTCAGTTACTGTTACCTCTTGTTATCTATAGACTATCAACCAGGGAAGAGGGACAGACACTCCACTGTACGGGTAGGAGACTACCTGTACATGTGGGGTGGGGACCAGCCTGATCTCCCTAATGTACATAATAATGAAAAGAAGAAATCAATGTGTTCTGTGATGGAGGTGTGTCACCTAAGGACTGGTAGGTGGGAGCAGAAACCCACCACTGGTAACCCTCCACTGGGTGTTGTGTATTATGCAGCTGCTGCCATTGGAAGGGAAATATTTTATTTCGGAGGATGGTGTAATCATCCTGGCTGTCGTCATAATAGTTTATACAGGTAAACATGATAGTTACTGATAAATATTATTTAATATTTTATACAGTTTTAATGTTGATACGTTCAATTGGAAGGAACTCTCTCCTACTACATCTCATCATGGTCCTATGATGAAGTCCTTCTGTGACATGATAGCAATAAAAGTGAACGGTGAGGACTATCTTGTAGTAATTGGAGGATATGGATCATCTTCTAATAATACACCACCACAATCTGGTGCCCAGTACAGTGGTGAAGGTTATCAACGATGCAATGAGATCCATTTCTATAAACTCTCAACAGGTCAGAGCACATACAGTTTATATTAATATAATGAAGTATTGCTATTTGGTGGTTCCCCACTCAGACTGGTTGCATTGAGAATTGCTTGCTTGTTTGTTCATGGTTGTCACTCCTAATTATTTGATAATATGATCAAAGAAATATCAACTAGTTTGTTCCACCCAATGCATTCCATTCACACTAATTATTATTATTGATATTTTTAGGACAATGGATATCACCGACTGTCACTGGAGACAGATCACCTCCTATTTTTGACTTCACTTTAACATCAATTAATAATTCCAGTGCTATATTATTTGGAGGTGCCACTGCTAATGGAAGGAGTAATGATGTATATATTCTTAATTTTACTGATACATCAGTGGTGAGTGTATTATTAGTATAATTACATTAATTAATAATGTATTGTATGTGTGTATTATTCATAACACTGAGTGTGTGGGTGTAGTTTAGTATAGGTTATACACCGAGGTCGAGGTTTCTATGGGATTTATTTTACTGAGGGACGCAATCCCTCATGCAGTAAAATAAACCCATAGCAACCGAGACCAAGGTGTATAACAGACTTCTACCATGCCATATCTATAGCTAAAGACACTTTCCTTCACTAGCAAAGGTTTATAAGAGCAAAGGGACTCTTCTCTTCACTGTCTTCTGACTCTTCTCATGAAAACAAGCAGCGATATCTTCTCCGCTCGCACTCCATGAGTGTAAGTAGTAGAAACACGCCCAAAACACGCCTCTTTCAAAACAAACACATGGCTTAGTTGAACATGGAGTCTCTACCTTGGTCTCTATTCCTTTCTAGCTCTTTTTCTATGCGAAAAGTTTGCTTACTCTGTCAAATAATGCCTCAAGACACTTGGCTACTATGCTTCGAAGTAAATAAAGATAAACTGGTTCAGGAAGTTTTATAAGTTGTTCCTGGACGTCCGCAAGGTAGTATAAGTATAGGTTATACACCAAGGTAGATGTTTCTATGGTATTTATTAACCGAGCGACGCAGTCGTGAGGTTAATAAATACCATAGAAACCGATACTGAGGTGTAAAACCATAGTTCTACCATGCCTAGTTGCAATTGACCAATCAGATTGCAGAATACCAGGTTTCTAAATATATTAGATACCTCCCACGAACACTTAGAAATAGTGTTGTTCCAGTTCTTCGGAACTAGAACTAGAATGGCTTAAAGTACAGGTTTTTATTTTTAGTTCCTGTTCTATAGACTGGAACTAAAAATATTTGTATTACAGTTAACTAGAACTATGTACTCATACTATTTAATTTACCCTACATTTACTGGAACTAGAACTAGAACTTAAATAAAATTTTAACAGGTACTTTAACTTATACTGGAACTAAAATATTCTAAGAACTAAAATACTATATAGGAAGTAGGATGTCACCGTCTATTGCTTCGCAAGAATATAGACTACTTGTAAACAATACTAAACTTTATTGCTATAAGCAAAAGCTTGTGTTTGGTATTGTTGTTTTTTGTTTGAACTATAACCAAAACTATAAATGAACTGGAACTAAAATTAAGTACTGAAAATCAAAAGGACTAAGTACTGGAACTATATACCGGAACTGAAATTTAAAAAGCCTATAGTACTAGAACTAAACTAGAACTAAAACTTTAGCCATTATAGAATACTGAAACTAGTACTAGAACTAAAATTATTTTACCGAGAAGTAGGTAACTAGAACTGAAATTAAAAGTAATTTCAGTGGAACTAAACTTGAACTGAAATGAAAAAGTCATACTGGAACAACATTACTTAGAAACCTGGCGCTCTACGCTTATGCTCTTATTAGTCCATTTGCATTTGTCAAGCTTGGTTGATTCCTAACTGGCCTAGTCTTTTAGATATGATGTATATGTCAACAGCTGGTAGTTGTTTATCAGCAGCTGGTAGTTGTTTTCAATGTCATGGTAGAAGTTGGTTATACCATAGATATTAGAGTATTAATTTCATTTACTCTAATATCAGATTTTGCTTACCTCCAACGCTGCAATCTAATTGGTCAATGGCAAATAGGCATGGTAGAATGATAATTAAATTTTATTTTCATTATTTTAGAATTCTTCAAAGTTACCTAATCCTGGAGGATCAGTACAATGGCCTAAGGAAAGACGTTCTCATTCCAGTGTATTGGTTAACACTAGCTCAGGACCACACCTACTAGTGGTGGGTGGATTTCTTACTTATGATATTTGGATATTTGATATTAACAATAAATCATGGAAGGAACTGGTAAGTATATTATAATATAATAACAATACATCATAACTGGTTATTATTATGTACTAGTAATCAAGTATTGTACTTATGTATGTTATACTGTATAATGTAAATAATTAATAATTACTGAAAGAATGGTTTACATTAATAATACAACACTATATTGGTTTAGGGTGTGGCTTATAGTTTGTGGGTGTGGTTTGTAGATACATAATACACTGTACAGTATTGAGGAATAGCATCATTTTCATTTAAAGAACAAAATAATACAAAAGAAAATGAAATTAATCGTTATTAATAAATTGTAACTCTTATCTTGTAGAAAAGCATACCAGACTTTGTCACTGATAGATGGCGTCATTCTCTCTCAGTTTGGAGTGTGACTCCAACCACTAACTGGATAATTGTGTTTGGAGGAAGCTCATCATACACTGACACAGCAGTTATTGAACTCAGTGAGTACATGTAAATACAAATGGTATTGAATATACACAATTTGTACATATTGAATATAATAATTAACAGTATACCATATTTCCTTGAATTCTACTCACGGGTACTATTAATTTCAGCATCAAGAGCACTGCAGGTACAATACAGGGGTGAATAGTATTCAAGGGCGAATACTAATAACTTCAGCTCCATTTTATCACAATTTTTTGGACTTCCTCTATAGCTAACATGTGCAATTATGCATTAATACTACTGTGCATGCGCAATATTATTTCATTCAGCCTTCTTAATGGTGCGTATATAATTCAAGGGCGGATAGAATTCTAGAGTGAAAAGATTTTAAGGAAATACGGTAGCCTTTTGTTTTGTTAACTGACCTTACAGATATTATTATACATGTACATGTACATGCATTTGTCATTAATTCAACTATTGTGTTACTGTATAGGATATACTAGTAATAATGATTGGTCTACTAGTATAATACCTTTGGACCAGTATCAAGAGAAACTACAAGAAAGGAGAAGAGAATGGGAAGCATCTCAACCTGTTCAACCTGAGGATAGAAAAGAAATAGACCGTCTGACACGTGTACTACAAGAAAGGGAAAGGGAACTACAGGAGGAGAGAAGAGAAAAGGAACAAGTTAGAAACAGACTACAGCAACAACTTCAAGGAAGAGAACGACAACTTCAACAAGCACAGCAACAAGGACAAGAAAGAGAGAGGGAAATTCAACAGGCCAGGGAAAGAGAGCAGGATCTTCAGAGGCAACTTCAACAAGCACAGCAGCAACTTCAGTCAAGAGAGAGAGAATCTCAAGAAAGAGAGCGACAGTTTCAAAAGCAAGTAGAAGGTGGCCAGCAAAGAGAACAGGATCTTCAACGACAGCTTCAAGAAAAGGAGAGGGAATCAGAGCTACAAATTCAACAGGCCAGGGAACGAGAACAGGATCTTCAGAGGCAACTTCAACAAGCACAGCAGCAACTTCAGTCAAGAGAGAGAGAATCTCAAGAAAGAGAGCAACAGCTTCAAAGGCAAGTAGAAGGTGGCCAGCAAAGAGAACAGGATCTTCAACGACAGCTTCAAGAAAGAGAGCAACAGCTTGAGGAAAGAGAGAGAGAGTTCCAAGAAAGAGAGAGACAACTTGAAGAGCAGATACAAGTGGCAGAGTCTTCCTGGGTAATGAAGAGAAGAGAGATTACAATGACAGAGGTAGTCCTTGGTAAAGGAGGATGGGGAGATGTCAAAGTGGCTGGTTTTCGTGGTCTGAAGGTTGCTGCAAAGTGTCTCTACGAAGTCATCATCTCTCCTTATAACATTGGGACATTCTCTCGGGAAATGAATATTGCTTCTAAATACGTCATCCTAACCTCCTTCAGTTCATAGGAGCGACTACAGAGGGTAATCCAATCATCCTGACAGAGCTAATGCCAACCAGCCTAAGAAAGGATTAGAGAGTGGAGGAGTGCCTATCCAGCC